>NC_135957.1:1736497-1761661 GCF_053455715.1 Rhinoraja longicauda
CTCAGTGTGCTGCTGCTGTACACTCGTACTGTGTGATGCTTATCTAACATGTATATAACTGCTTACATATTGTGATACTTGTACTGAAGTGTAAATATAAAAATAAATGTCGTCTTACCTCCGTACATGAGGCAAATAATGTACTACCAGTGTCCTTCCCATGATCAAAGGGATCTATAGGTTAGTTTAGTTTAGAGATACAGCACGGAAACAGGCCCTTTGGCCCACCGAGTCCGTGCCGACCAGCGATCCCTGCACACTAAAGACAATAGACAATAGACAATAGGTGCAGGAAGAGGCCATTCGGCCCTTCGAGCCAGCACCGCCATTCAATGTGATCATGGCTGATCATTCTCAATCAGTACCCCATTCCTGCCTTCTCCCCATACCCCCTGACTCCGTTATCCTTAAGAGCTCTATCTAGCTCTCTCTTGAATGCATTCAGAGAATTGGCCTCCACTGCCTTCTGAGGCAGAGAATTCCACAGATTCACAACTCTCTGACTGAAAAAGTTTTTCCTCGTCTCCGTTCTAAATGGCCTACCCCTTATTCTTAAACTGTGGCCCCTGGTTCTGGACTCCCCCAACATTGGGACATTGTTTCCTGCCTCTAACGTGTCCAACCGATCTTACACACACTGGCGGCAATGTATAATTTCACCGAGGCCAATTAGCCTTCAAACCTGTACGCATTTGGAGTGTGGGAGGAAACCGGAACACCCGGAGAGAACCCACGCGGTCACGGGAAGAACGTGCAAACTCCGTACAGACAGCACCTCACCTCTGTGCACACAGGTAACGCCACCTCGAAAAGGAAGCTAATAAAATCAAAGACTCTCACCACCCTGACCCCACTCTCATCGTGCCGTCGGGAAGAAGGTGAAGGTGCCCTCGCACACGAACACTATCCTACACACGCTAGGGACAATTCACACATACACCAAGCCTCCGGCCCACCGAGTCCGCGCCGACCAGCGATCCCCGCACACTAACGCGATCCTACACACAATGTATAATTTTACCGAAGCCAATTAGCCTACAAACCTGTACGGCTTTGGAGTGCGGGAGGAAACCGGAGCGCCCGGAGAGAGCCCACGCGGTCACGGGGAGAACGTTTTGGTCTCCTAATCTGAGGAAAGACGTTCTTGCCATAGAGGGAGTACAGAGAAGGTTCACCAGATTGATTCCTGGGATGGCAGGACTTTCATATGAAGAAAGACTGGATAGACTCGGCTTGTACTCGCTGGAATTTAGAAGATTGAGGGGGGATCTTATAGAAACTTACAAAATTCTTAAGAGGTTGGACAGGCTAGATGCAGGAAGATTGTTCCCAATGTTGGGGAAGTCCAGAACAAGGGGTCACAGCTTAAAGATAAGGGGGAAGTCTTTTAGGACCGAGATGAGAAAGTTCTTTTTCACACAGAGTGGTGAATCTGTGGAATTCTCTGCCACAGAAGGTAGTTGAGGCCAGTTCATTGGCTATATTTAAGAGGGAGTTAGATGTGGCCCTTGTGGCTAAAGGGATCAGGGGGTATGGAGAGAAGGCAGGTACAGGATACTGAGTTGGATGATCAGCCATGATCACATTGTATGGCGGTGCAGGCTCGAAGGGCCGAATAGCCTACTCCTGCACCTATTTTCTATGTTTCTATGTCTATGTTTCTAACATGATCGCGTTTTTTGAGGTGACAAGGGTGGCCAATGAGGGGGGAGAGGTAGAGGTTGGGTACTTGGATTTTAGTGAGGCATTTTATAAAGTCCCCCAAGGTAGACTGATACAGAAGATAATGGCATGTTGGCCTTCATAACGAGGGGATTTCAGTATAGGAGTAAAAAGGTCCTACTGCAGTTGTACAGGGCCCTGGTAAAACCTCATCTGGTCTCCTAATTTGAGGAAGGACATCCTTGGTATTGAGGCAGTGCAGCGTAGCTTCACGAGGTTGATCCCTGGGATGGCGGGACTGACACATGAGGAAAGATTGGGAAGACTGGGCTTGTATTCACTGGAGTTTAGAAGGATGAGAGGGGATCTTATAGAGACGTATAAAATTATAAAAGGACTGGACAAGCTGGATGCAGGAAAATTTTTCCCAATGTTTGGGGAGTCCAGAACCAGGGGCCACAGTCTCAGAATAAAGGGGAGGCCATTTAAAACTGAGGTGAGAAGGAACTTTTTCACCCAGAGAGTTGTGAATTTGTGGAATTCTCTGCCACAGTCTTAAATTCACTGGATGGATTTAAGAGAGAGTTAGATAGAGCTCTGGGGGCTAGTGGAATCAAGGGATATGGGGAGAAGGCAGGCACGGGTTACTGATTGTGGACGATCAGCCATGATCACAATGAATGGCGGTGCTGGCTAGAAGGGCCGAATGGCCTCCTCCTGCACCTATTTTCAATGCTTCTATGTTTCTAAGATGCACAGGATTAACGGTGACTTGGTCATGTGGAATCTAAACTGGCTAATTGAAAGAAGACAGTGCAATGTGGTGGAAGGGCGTTTATTTTTGGTTGGAAGTCAGATGTTTGGAGATACATCTGACCTCCAGGACCATTTTGTTTCTTCAAGACCGGGAAAGTTTTTCCTGGGTGCCTGGAACACTCTGGCAGGGATGGTGGTGGAGGCAGATTCAATGGTGGCCAATCTTTAGGAGACCAATTAGATAGGCACGTGGGCAAGCAGGAAATGGAGCAATATGGATCATGTGTCAGGGAAAGGTGATTAGTTTAACTGAATATGTAGTGTAAGAAAATAACTGCAGATGCTGGTACAAATCGAAGGTATTTATTCACAAAATGCTGGAGTAACTCAGCGGGTCAGGCAGCATCTCAGGAGAGAAGGAATGGGTGATTTTTCGGGTCGAGACCCTTCCTCAGACTGATGTCAGAGGGGCGGGACAAAGGAAGGATATAGGTGGAGACAGGAAGATAGAGGGAGATCTGGGAAGAGAGGGACAGAGGAACTATCTGGTTTAACTGAATAGATACGTTAAATGCACAGAAGCTTGACCAGAGTCGGGGAATCGAGAACCAGAGGGCATAGGTTTAAGGTGATGGGGGAAAGATTTAATAGGAGCCTGAGTGGCAAGTTTTTTTACAAAAAGAGTGGTGGGTGTATGGAACAAGCTGCCAGAGGAGGTAGTTGAGGCTGGGAATATCCCAAAGTTTAATCAACATTTAGACAGGTACATGGATAGGACAGGTTTTGAGGGATATGGGCCAAACGCGGGCAGGTGGGACTAGTGTAGATGGAGCTTGTCGGTCGGCGTGGGCAAGTGGGCCAAAGGGCCTGTTATCGCGCTCTATGGCCCTATTAATCTTGGCATCATGTCGGGCATCATTTCAGGCACAGGACTGTTCTGTTGGATAGGGACTGTTCTATGTAGGAAGGAACTGCAGATGCTGGATTAAACCGAAGAGAGACTCAAAATGCTGGAGTCAAGTCAAGTCAAGTCAAGTCTATTTGTCACATACACATACACGATGTGCAGTGAAATGAAAGTGGCAATGCCTGCGGATTGTGCACAAAAAAGAATTACAGTTACAGCATATAAATAAAGTTAATACAGAGAAGACAAAATTTAGTCCCTGGTGATATGAGAGTTAACAGTCCTGATGGCCTGTGGGAAGAAACTCCGTCTCATCCTCTCTGTTTTCACAGCGTGACAGCGGAGGCGTTTGCCTGACCGTAGCAGCTGGAACAGTCCGTTGCTGGCGTGGTAGAGGTCCCCCATAATGTTGCTGGCTCTGGATCTGCACCTCCTGATGTATAGGTCCTGCAGGGGGGCGAGTGTAGTTCCCATGGTGCGTTCTGCCGAACGCACTACTCTCCGCAGGGCCATCCTGTCCTGGGCAGAGCTGTTCCCAAACCAGACTGTGATGTTGCCGGACAAGATGCTTTCTACAGCCCCAGAGTAGAAGCACTGAAGGATCCTCAGAGAGACTCTGAATTTCCTCAGCTGTCTGAGGTGGTAAAGGCGCTGCCTTGCCTTACCCACCAGTGTGGCAATGTGTGTCAAGTAACACAAGTGACTCAGCAGGTCAGGCAGCATCTCTGGAGAAAAGGAATGGGTGACGTTTCCTGGGTCGAGACCCTTCTTCAGGCTCGGCCCGAAACGCCACCCATTCCTTTCTCTCCAGAGACGGTGCCTGTCCCGCTGAGTTACTCCAGCGTTTCCATGCACATCGTCTGGCTGTGCTCTGTTCCATGGCAGCAGTATCTCCTGAGGAAGCTCGACTTCTTTGGGCTCGGCAAGGAAACATCCTCGCGACGTTTCACCCCTCCTTCATCCAGAGAGTCGTCGCGTTCTGGATCCGCCCCGTCGGACTTCAGAACGGGAACCGCCTGCAGGGCACAGCCAAAGTCTGTTCCAAAACCGTTGGGCTCCCTGTCAGAGCCCTCTCCACTCTATGCGGCCGGCAGATGCTAAGGTCAGCTGGCAGGATTTTACAGGGCCCCTCACACGTCCTTTGCAGATTTTTTAGAGATACAGCGCGGAAGCAGGCCCTTCGGCCCACCGGGTCCGCGCCGCCCAGCGATCCCCACACATTAACACCACCCTACACACACTGGGGACAATTTTTACATTTACCAAGCCAATTAACCTGCAAACCTGCACGTCTTTGGAGTGTGGGAGGAAACCGAAGATCTCGGAGGGCGGCACGATGGCGCAGCGGTAGAGTTGCTGCCTTACAGCGAATGCAGCGCCGGAGACTCAGGTTCGATCCCGACTACGGGTGCCGTCTGTACGTAGTTTGTACATTCTCCCCGTGACCTGCGTGGGTTTTCTCCGAGATCTTCGGTTTCCTCCCACACTCCAAAGACGCGCAGGTTTGTAGGTTAATTGACTGGGTAATATGTAAAAATGTGTGTGTGTAGGATAGTGTTAATGTGCGGGGATCGCTGGTCGGTGCGGACTCGGTGGGCCGAAGGGCCTGTTTCCGCGCTGTCTCTCTAAATCAAGTCACGGGGAGAACGTACAAACTCCGTACAGACGGCGCCCGTAGTCGAGATCGAACCTGAGTCTCCAGCGCTGCATTCGCTGTAAGGCGGCAACTCTACCGCTGCGCCACCGTGCCTTCCTGTTCTCTGCGTTTGAGTGGCTCCCCTCAAGAGGCCGTCTTCGCTGCTCAGGCTGCGGGACACAGAGGAGAAACATAGAAACATAGAAAATAGGTGCAGGAGTAGGCCATTCGGCCCTTCGAGCCTGTACGCACCGCCATTCCATATGATCATGGCTGAGTATCCAACTCAGTATCCCGTACCTGCCTTCTCTCCATACCCCCTGATCCCTTTAGCCACAAGGGCCACATCGAACTCCCTCTTAAATATAGCCAATGAACTGGCCTCAACTACCTTCTGTGGCAGAGAATTCCACAGATTCACCATTCTCTGTGTGAAGAAATGTTTTCTCATCTCGGTCCTAATAGACTTCCCCCTTATCCTTAAACTGTGACCCCTGGTTCTGGACTTCCCCAACATCGGGAACAATCTTCCTGCATCTAGCCTGTCCAACCCCTTAAGAATTTTGTAAGTTTCTATAAGATCCCCCCTCAATCTTCTAAATTCCAGCGAGTACAAGCCGAGTCTATCCAGTCTTTCTTCATATGAAAGTCCTGCCATCCCAGGAATCAATCTGGTGAACCTTCTCTGTACTCCCTCTATGGCAAGAATGTCTTTCCTCGGATTAGGAGACCAAAACTGTACGCAATACTCCTTCGTCCCCAAGGCTGTTCAACACCCTCCCCACCCCCCCCACCCCCTCCTGTCCCACTGCTCACCCTGCTCATCCCACCCCCCCACCCCACCACCCCACCACCAATAGTTTTTGTACAACCCTACGTGCCTTTGTAAACCGCCCCACGGGAACCAATAAAGTGTTTTTGATCTTGGAACTTGAGTTTGGAAGTGCAATGGTTAAAAGCCATGGACAAGCTCGTCAAAAAACTGGCCAGTTGATCCACAGTTGCGTTAAAATCCAGCTATGACAGATGGGGGGGGGATTTAAAATTCAAAACAACTCAATAAACCTGGAACAGCAGCTACACTTAGCAACAGTAACCATGAAAGGACTGGATTACCATTAATAACCCATTTGGCTCCTAATCTCTGCAAGGAGAGGAATCTACCACCCTTAACTGGCCTGGACTTTATTGTCTTCAGCTTCAGGGAAACCCAGCGGTAGAGTTGCTGCCTCACAGCGCCAGACACCCGGGTTCCATCCCGGCCACAGGCGCTGTCCGTACGGAGTTTGGACGTTCTCCCCCGTGACCTTAGAAGGATGAGAGGGGATCTTATCGAAACGTATAAGATTATTAAGGGGTTGGACACGTTAGAGGCAGGAAACATGTTCCCAATGTTGGGGGAGTCCAGAACCAAGGGCCACAGTTTAAGAATAAGGGGTCGGCCATTTGGAACTGAGATGAGGAAAAACTTTTTCAGTCAGAGAGTTGTGAATCTGTGGAATTCTCTGCCTCAGAAGGCAGTGGAGGCCAATTCTCTGGATGCATTCAAGAGAGAGTTAGATAGAGCTCTTAAGGATAGCGGAGTCAGGGGGTATGGGGAGAAGGCAGGAACGGGGTACTGATTGGGAATGATCAGCCATGATCACATTGAATGGCGGTGCTGGCTCGAAGGGCTGAATGGCCTCCTCCTGCACCTATTTTCTATTGTTTATTGTCTATTGACCTGCGTGGGTTTTCTCCGGGTGCTCCGGTTTCCTCCCGTACTCCAAAGACGTGCAGGTTTGTGGGTCAATTGGCTTCTGTCGATTGTCAATTGTCCCTGGTGCGTGTGGGATAGAATCGGTCTGTACGGGGCGATCGCTGGTCAGCGTGTGACTCGATGGGCCGAAGGGCCTGTTTCCGCTCACGTGCCTCTGAAGTAAGCCAAACTAAAAGTTCATTGTGAACTTCTTTCTCGGGGCAGGGGCAACTAGGGCTGGGTGCCAGTCCATGTTGTCAGGAGCGGGTAATTAAATGAGTTCAGAAACAAACTGGAGAGATACACCGTGGGAACATGGGCAGCATGGTGGCGCAGCGGTAGAGTTGCTGCCTCACAGCGCCGGAGACCCGGGTTCCATCCCGACTACGGGCGCCGTCTGTGCGGAGTTTGTACGTTCTCCCCGTGACCTGCGTGGGTTTTCTCCGAGATCTTCGGTTTCCTCCCACACTCCAAAGACACAGGTTCAAGGTGAAGGGGAAAAGATTTAATAGGAATCCGAGGGGTAACTTTTTCACACAGAGGGTGGTGGGTGTATGGAACAAGCTGCCAGAGGAGGTAGTTGAGGCTGGGACTATCCCAACGTTTAAGAAACAGTTGGACAGGTACATGGATAGGACAGGTTTGGAGGGGTATGGACCAAGCGCAGGCAGGGTAGCTGGGACATTATTGGCCGGTCTCCACGAGACAGTGACGCACCAAAGCATAAAAGGCGGCACGGCGGCGCAGCGATAGAGTTGTCTACGGGTGCTTGTCTGTACTGAGTTTGTACGTTCTCCCCGTGACCTGCGTGGGTTTATCCTCCGGGCGCTCCGGTTTTCTCCCGCGCTCCAAAGACCTGCAGGTTTGTAGTTGAATTGGCTTTAGTATAATCGGTGTGTGTAGCATAGACAATAGACAATAGACAATAGGTGCAGGAGGAGGCCATTCGGCCCTTCGAGACAGCACCACCATTCAATGTGATCATGGCTGATCATCCACAATCAGTACCCCGTTCCTGCCTTCTCCCCATACCCCCTGACTCCGCTATCCTTAAGAGCTCTATCCAGCTCTCTCTTGAATGCATTCAGAGAATTTGCCTCCACTGCCTTCTGAGGCAGAGAATTCCACAGATTCACAACTCTCTGACTGAAAAAGTTTTTCCTCGTCTCAGTTCTAAATGGCCTACCCCTTATTCTTAAACCATGGCCCCTGGTTCTGGACTCCCCCAACATTGGGAACATGTTTCCTGCCTCTAACGTGTCCAACCCCTTAATAATCTTATACGTTTCGATAAGATCCCTTCTCATCCTTCTAAATTCCAGTGTATACAAGCCTAGTCGCTCCAGTCTTTCAACATATGACAGTCCCGCCATTCCGGGAATTAACCTAGTAAACCTACGCTGCACGCCCTCAATAGCAAGAATATCCTTCCTCAAATTTGGAGATAGTTGTAGTGTGCGGGGATCGCTGGTCGGCGCGGGCATGGTGGGCTGAAGGGCCCATTTCCTGGAATAGAGTCCGAGCGTGCAGTACATCGCCCTGTAGCTCAGCCTGTCGAGTCCCGGCGACACCCTCTGCACTTTCCCCAGCTTAATGACAACCTTCCGACAACATTGCGACCGAACCTGAGCACAGTACTCCAAGTGCGGCCTCTCAACCTCTTGGCGATCTGCAATGAGTAGCCAGCCCGACACTGGCTCTCTGTTTCGTGGTAGGGCGGTTGGTTCAGTTGCCCGATAACAGCTGGGAAGAAACTGTCCCTGAATCTGGAGCTGTGCGTTTTCAGACTTCTGTCCCTCTTGCCCGATGGGAGAGGGGAGAAGAGGGAGTGGCCGGGGTGAGACTCCAGGATGTACATTAGTGGCGCCAATGTCGAGATTGTCTTAGGATTACAAATCACCAGCAATTTGGCCTGGACTAGCCAGAAAATGGCCCCTAAATCCTTAGGAGGTTCGGCATGTCCCCAACGACCCTCACCAACTTCTCTACAAATGCACCACAGAGAGCATTGTATCGGGATGTATCACAGCTTGGTTTGGGAACAGCTCCATCCAAGACCACAAGAAATCGCAGAGAATTGTGGACGCAGCCCAGACCGTCACACAAACCAACCTCCCTTCCATTGACTCCATCTACACCTCACGCTGCCTCGGCAAGGCCAGCAGCCCAGACCGTCACACAAACCAACCTCCCTTCCACTGACTCCATCTACACCTCACGCTGCCTCAGCAAGGCCAGCAGCCCAGACCGTCACACAAACCAACCTCCCTTCCACCGACTCCATCTACACCTCACGCTGCCTCGGCAAGGCCAGCAGCATAATCAAGGACCAGTCACACCCCGGCCACTCCCTCTTCTCCCCTCTCCCATCAGGCAAGAGGTACAGAAGTGTGAAAACGCACACCTCCAGATTCAGGGGCAGTTTCTTCCCGGCTGTTATCAGGCAACTGAACCATCCCACCACAACCAGAGAGTGGCCCCGACATACCATCTACCTCATTGTTACTATTTTTGACCTATCTTTAATAAGACTTCACTGGACTTTATCTTGCAGTAAACGTTATTCCCTTTTTCCTGTATCTGTACAATGTGGACGGTTGGATTGTAATCATCTATAATAATTGAAGGTAGACACAAAATGCTTGAGCAACTCAGCGGGTCAGGCAGCATCTCTGGAGAGAAGGAATGGGTGACGTTTCGGGTCGAGACCCTTCTTCAGACTGATGTCAGGGGAGAGGGCGGGACAAAATTAGGATGTAGTCGGAGACAGGAAGACTGGTGGGAGAACTGGGAAGGGGAAGGGGATGGAGAGAGAGAGGGAAAGCAGGGACCATCTGAAGTTAGAGAAGTCAATGTTCATACCACTGGGGTGTAAGCTGCCCAAGCGAAATATGAGGTGTTGTTCCTCCAATTCACGCTGGGTCTGACAATGGAGGACGCCCAGGACAGAAAGGTCAGATTGGGAATGGGAGGGGGAGTTGAAGTGCTGAGCCACCGGGAGATCAGGTTGGTTAAGACGGACTGAGCGGAGGTGTTAAGCGAAACGATCGCCGAGCCTGCGCTCGGTCTCGCCGATGTAGATCATGTAAAGTACCCATGAGAATAATAAACTAAACTTGTCACCCAATATTGGAGAATTTAATGTTCGTACCATCGACACATCAACAAGGTTCTGTGATTCTGCTGCCAGTGATATTTTCTTTGTCCCTGTACCTCACTGTACTTGTGCAGACGACAATAGACTAGTCGCCCAGATCTGAAAAATTAATTTTTAAAAAAGAGGACACAAAGGAGTGGGCAGCGGTGAAGAGGTTGCCTCACAGCGCCAGAGACCCGGGTTCCATCCTGACTACGGGCGCTGTCTGCATGGAGTTTGTACGTTCTCCCCGTGAACTTTCTCCGAGATCTCCGGTTTCCTCCCACACTCCAAAGACGTACAGGTTTGTAGATTCATTGGCTTGGTAAATGTAAAAACTGTCCCTAGTGTGTGTAGAACAGTGTTAATGTGCGGGGATCGCTGGTCAACAGACAATAGACAATAGGTGCAGGAGGAGGCCATTCGGCCCTTCGAGACAGCACCGCCATTCAATGTGATCATGGCTGATCATTCTCAATCAGTACCCCGTTCCTGCCTTCTCCCCAAACCCACTGACTCCGCTATCCTTAAGAGCTCTATCTAGCTCTCTCTTGAATGCATTCAGAGAATTGGCCTCCACTGCCTTCTGAGGCAGAGAATTCCACAGATTCACAACTCTCTGACTGAAAAAGTTTTTCCTCATCTCAGTTCTAAATGGCCTACCCCTTATTCTTAAACTGTGGCCCCTGATTCTGGGTCTCAGTCAGGACTTGGTGGGCCTGTTTCCACGCTGTATCTCTAAACTAAACTAATCTTGCTGAACGGCAGATAATTAAACTAATTTGGCGAATGCTTTAGTCCCGTGTTACTTCACGACATGCTTCGATAATTCTTCAATACCACACCGTTCCTTCTCTGAATGGTCTGCTTCAGTGCTTTAATAAAACCCATAAAACTCTCATAATTTCCAGTCAATCTATAATTACATACATTGTTACCTGTCTCATTTTACTTTTTCTTCTTTCCAATAGTCATTGCTTCTGCTGTTCAGGTTTTATAGTTTCGAACCAGTTAGTGGCACAATCATAAAGTCACATAGCGTGGAAACAGGCCCTTCGGCCCAACTCATCCATGCCAACCAAGGTGCCCAATCTAGCATGGTTTGATCTTTCAATCTCTTACCTTGCCGGAGGTGCGATTGTTTTCCGGATCGTATCTCCGGTCGCCTTGCGGCCTAACATCGTGGAGCTGGAGGCCTTGCCTGGGACTGACTTTGAGCCCCACCGCGGGGGCTGTGGAATTACCATCGGAGCCTGCGATCCCTTGCCTGGGATCGACGCTCCAACCGCGGCCTGCGGACTTTAACATCGAGGAGCTCACAGTCTCGGGTAGAGACCGACGTCGGGAAGCTCCAAAGCCGCAGGAGGTTCGACCAGCCCCGACCCTGGGGTAGATCGCCCGGCACGGGGGAGCTGAGATTCCCCCTGATGCAGGAGCTTGATCGCCCCGACGAGGAAGGCCTGACCACCGGCCAGGGCCGTCTTAACGCATGGGCCTGATGGGCACTTGCCCGGGGGCCCACGAGCATAGAGGCCCCATGCTGATCTGTGTATGTTAAGTGACTTGCAATAAATAAATACTACTTTAAAAATGTAGGTTCAATAAGTGCTTTTTTCGCAACATTTTCGGTCCCTAAGTGCTTCTCACAGCGATCTGTAAGTGCTTTTCGCCAGCACGACAGGGGGGGGGCTGGTAGGGAAAGGGGGATGGGGGAGAGTAACGGTAGGGGCCCCAGTATACTGCTTTGCCCGGGGGCCCATAATGCTGTAAAAACGGCCCTGCGGGAGTCAAGATCGTCCTGTCAACAGAAGGCTCGAGGCCCCCGACCGCGGGAGGACAAAGAAGGGAAGAGATTAAGCTTTTTTTCGCCTTCCATCACAGTGAGGAATGTGGAGGAGTCACTGTGGAGGATGTTCATGTTAAAATGTATTTTGTGCGTCCTGTTGCTTTTTATCGGTACGACTGTACGGCAAATGAGATTCCTCGTATGTTGCAGAACATACTTGGCTGATAAAGTATGATGGTGATTGTGAAGTTTGGGCCATATCCCTCGAAGCCTTTCCTATCCTTGTACCTGTCAAAAGATGAGCTGTTATAGAACCTGCCTCAATTACATCTCCTGGAAGCTTATTTTCTACATTCACCAACCTCTGGGTAAATAAAAGCCCTTTATACACAGTAAACCGTGTAGCATCTGAGCAGATAGTAGACAATAGACAATAGACAATAGGTGCAGGAGGAGGACATTCGGCCCTTCGAGCCAGCACAGCCATTCAATGTGATCATGGCTGATCATTCTCAATCAGTACCCCGTTCCTGCCTTCTCCCCATACCCCCTGACTCCGCTATCCTTAAGTGCTCTATCTAGCTCTCTCTTGAATGCATTCAGAGAATTGGCCTCCACTGCCTTCTGAGGCAGAGAATTCCACAGATTCACAACTTTCTGACTGAAAAAGTTTTTCCTCATCTCCGTTCTAAATGGCCGACCCCTTATTCTTAAACTGTGGCCCCTTGTTCTGGACACCCCCAACATTGGGAACATGTTTCCTGCCTCTAACGTGTCCAACCCCTTAATAATCTTATACGTTTCGATAAGATCCCCTCTCATCCTTCTAAATTCAAGTGTATGCAAGCCTAGTCGCTCCAGTCTTTCAACATATGACAGTCGCAACGTCAATGTTTACAGCTGATAACTTTTCCTCAGCGCTGAAACGTTTTGAGAGATGGAGTGGTCCTGAGATAAGGGGGGGCCTCAATGAAACTGACCGATTAGTGAAAGGCCCGGATAGAGAGGATGTTTCCACTAGTGGGAGTGTCTAGAACCAGAGGGCACAGCCTCAGAATTAAAGGGCGTACCTTTAAGAAGGAGATGAGGAGGAATTTCTTTACCCAGAGGGTGGTGAATCTGTGATATTCATTAGACAATAATAGACAATAGACAATAGGCGCAGGAGGAGGCCATTCAGCCCTTCGAGCCAGCACCGCCATTCAATGTGATCATGGCTGATCATTCTCAATCAGTACCCTGTTCCTGCCTTCTCCCCATACCCCCTGACTCCGCTATCCTTAAGAGCTCTATCTAGCTCTCTCTTGAATGCATTCAGAGAATTGGCACAGATGGCTGTGGATCACATCAATGGATATTTTCAACGTGGGGTAACAGATTCCTGATTAGTGCGGGTGTCAGGGGTTACGGGAAGAAGGCAGGAGAATGGGATTAGGAGGGAGAGATAGTTCAGCCATGATTGAATGGTGGAGTTGATTTGATGGGCTGAATGGCCTAATTCTGCTCCTATCACTTATGAACCTATGATAAAACTTAATGGGCAGACCGCACTACTAACTCGATCTACACTTCACGCTGACTCGGGGAAAGCAGCCGACACAATCGAAGCCTTGTCCCACCCCGGTCATTCCTTCTTCTCCCTGCTCCCATCCGGCAGAAGGTACAGAAGCTTGAAAGCGCGCACCACCAGACTCAGGAACATCTTCTTCCCCTCTGTTATCAGGCTTCTGGTGAATCTGTGGAATTGCATTGCCACAGACGGCTGTGGAGGCCAAGTTAATGTATATTTTTTTAAGGTGGAAATTTAGATTTTTTAGAAGATTTTTTTTAGATTGACTGGGTAAATGCAAAAATTGTCCCTAGTGTGCGTAGGATAGTGTTAATGTGCGGGGATCGCTGGGCGGTGCCCACCGGGTCCGCGCCGCCCAGCGATCCTCGCACATTAACACTATCCTACACACACTAGGGGCAGTTTTTACATTTGCCCAGTCAATTAACCTACAAGCCTGCACGCCTTTGGAGTGTGGGAGGAGACCGAAGATCTCGGAGAAAACCCACGCAGGTCACGGGGAGAACGTACAAACTCCGTACAGACGGCACCCGTAGTCAGGATCGAACCTGAGTCTCTGGCGCTGCATTCGCTGTAAGGCGGCAACTCTACCACCGCGCCACCGTGACCGCCCGGTAACAAATTGACAAATTCCTGATCAGTACGGGTGACAGGGGTTCTGGGGAGAAAGGCAGGAGAATGGGATTGAGGGGGAGAGATAGATCAGCCATGATTGAATGGCGGAGTAGACGGAAGGCTTTATTCTTCTCCTATGACTTTTATGAACATGACCTTTTGAATGGTCGTTCCATAATCTAGGATGCAGACCAATTCACCTCTACCCTATTGCGGACATTGGACTTTGACTCGAGAACTGATGCTCTACAATGCTGAGAACTACACCAATCAGCCAAAACATTATGACCACTGACATAACAAGGCAAAGTGAATAACATTGATTACCTTGTTACAATGGCACCTGTCAAGGGGTGGGATATATTAGGCAGCAAGTGAACAGTCAGTTCTTGAAGTTGATGTGTTGGATGCAGGAGAAATGGGCAGGAGTAAAGACCTGAGCGACTTTGACAAGGGCTTAATTGTTCTGGCCAGACGACTGGGTCAGAGCATCTGTGAAACGGCAAGGCTTGTGGGGTGCTCCCGGTCAGCAGTGGTGAGTACCTACCGACAGTGGTCCGAGGAGGGACAAGCCACAAACCGGCGACAGACAGGGTGTTGGGCGCCCAAGGCTCATCGATGCGCGAGGGCAACGAAGGCTATCCCGTCTGGTCCGAACCGACAGAAGGTCGACTGTGGCACAAGTCACAGAAAATGTAATGCTTTGGCTCGTCAGGTCATCATGTTTTGGCTGATCGGTGTATACTCAGAACTATATTCTGCATTCCGTACTTCTGCACATCCCCTTTCCTCTACCTATTGTACTTGAGTTTGGCTGGATTGTATTTATTTATAGCATTACCCAAGGCCATGTGGTAGAATTTAGAGATACAGAGATGCAGCGCGGAAACAGGCCCTTCTGCCCACCGGGTCCGCGCCGCCCAGCGATCCCCGCACACTAACACTATCCTACACACACTGGGGACAATTTTTACATTTGCCCAAGTCAATTAACCTACAAACCTGCACGTCTTTGGAGTGTGGGAGGAAACCGAAGATCTCGGAGAAAACCCACGCGGGTCACGGGGAGAACGTACAAACTCCGTACAGACGGCGCCCGTAGTCGGGATGGAACCCGGGTCTCCGGCGCTGCATTCGCTGTAAGGCGGCAACTCTACCGCTGCGCCACCGTGCCGATCGAACCTAACTTTTAACATTGAATCGTAGAATTTAATGGGTTTGATTTTAATCATGTGTGGTATTTCTAATTTTACTGGACAGCATGCAGAATGAAAGATTTCATTGTACCTCTGTGCACGTGACAATAGTATACTGAACCTAACTTAGCCAGACAGCGAATGATGTAACATAATAGATTGAATGGAAATTAGTCCATGTGCATGAATGTGACTCATATTGGGAATCGTACATAGGAAGGAACTGCAGATGCTGTTTTGATGATTCAATAATACTTCACGATACCTAGGTAGGGTGAAATGCTTTGTTCATACCAAAGATAGACACAAAGTGCTGGAGTAACTCAGTGGGTCAGGCAGCATCTGTGGAGAACATGGATGGGTGACGTTTCACAGAGTGCTGGAGTAACTCAGCGGGTCAGGCAGCATCTCTGGAGAACATGGATAGGTGACGTTTCACAGAGTGCTGGAGTAACTCAGCGGGTCAGGCAGCATCTCTGGAGAACATGGATGGGTGACGTTTCACAGAGTGCTGGAGTAACTCAGCGGGTCAGGCAGCATCTCTGGAGAACATGGATGGGTGACGTTTCACAGAGTGCTGGAGTAACTCAGCGGGTCAGGCAGCATCTCTGGAGAACATGGATGGGTGACGTTTCACAGAGTGCTGGAGTAACTCAGCTGGTCAGGCAGCATCTCTCTCCATCCCCCTCTCCCCCTCCCCCTCTCTCCATCCCCCTCTCCCCCTCCCCCTCTCTCCATCCCCCTCTCTCCACTCCCCCTTTCCCCTCCCCCTCTCCCTCCCCCTCTCTCCCTCCCTCTCCCCATCTGCCTCTCCTCTGCTTCCCTCTCTCCCTTCCCCCTCTCTCCATCCCCCTCTCTCCTTCTCTCTCCCCCCCTCTCCCCCCTCTCCCCTCCTCTCCACTCCCCCTCTCTCCATCCCCCTCTCCCCTCCCCCTCTCTCCTTCTCTCTCCCCCTCTCTCCCCTCCCCCTCTCCCCTCCCCCTCTCCCCCCCTCTCTCCACTCCCCCTCTCTCCATCCCCCTCTCTCCTCTCCCTCTCTCTCCATCCCCCTTTCTCCATCCCCCTCTCTCCTCTCCCCCTCTCTCCCGTCCCCCTCTCTCCCCTCCCCCTCTCTCCTTCCCCTCTCTCCCCTCCCCTCTCCCCCCCTCTCTCCACTCCCCCTCTCGCCATCCCCCTCTCTCCTCTCCCTCTCTTTCCATCCCCCTCTCCCCTCTCCATCCCCCTCTCTCCATCCCCCTCTCTCCCTCTCTCCCCTCCCCCTCTCTCCTTCCCCTCTCTCCCTCCCCCCTCTCCCCACCCCCCTCTCTCCCTCCATCTCCCCCTATGCCTCCCACTCTCCATCCCCCTCTCTCCCTCCCTCTCCCCCTCTGCCTCCCACTCCCCCTTCCCCTCTCTCCCTTCCTTCCCCCCCTCTCTCTCCCCCTCTCTCTCTCTGTAATTCATCGTTTGCTTTCTGCAGATCAAACTGCATGCGGGAAAATGAAACTTTCAATCAACTCACTACTGTAACCTAGCTAATTAAACAATAAATGGGCAGAATATCCTTGCTATTGAGGCTGTGCAGCGTAGGTTCACCAGGTTAATCCCCGGGATGGCGGGACTGTCGTACGAGGAAAGATTGGAAAGACTGGGCTTGTATTCACTGGAGTTTACAAGGATGAGAGGGGATCTTACAGAAACGTAAAAAATCATAAAAGGACTGGACTAGCTAGATGCAGGAAAAATGTTCCCAATGTTGGGCGAGTCCAGAACCAGGGGCCACACAGTCTAAGAATAAAGGGGAGGCCATTTAAAACTGAGGTGAGAAGGAACTTTTTCACCCAGAGAATTGTGAATTTGTGGAATTCTCTGCTACAGAGGGCAGTGGAGTCCAATTCACTGGATGAATTTAAACATAGAAACATAGAAAATAGGTGCAGGAGTAGGCCATTCGGCCCTTCGAGCCAGCACCGCCATTCATTGGCTCTGTGGGAAAATAACTGCAGACGCTGGTACAAATCGAAGGTATCACAAAATGGTGGAGTAACTCAGCAGGTCAGGCAGCATCTCAGGAGAGAAGGAATGGGTGACGTTTCGGTTCGAGACCCTTCTTCAGAGAGGCAGAGGGTAGAGAGAAGGGAGAGAGAGAGAGAAAGGAGGAGAGGGGTGAGGGAGAGAGGGGGAGGGAGGCAGAGGGAGAGAATGGGAGGGAGAGGGGGAGAGGGAGAGAGAAATAGGGGAGAGGGAGAGGGAGAGAGAGAGGGGTAGAGGGAAAGAGAGAGGGGAGAGATATGCTGTGACAGATGTTACAATTATACAGTCAACTGGCGTTGCACTGCTTACTGAATTAATAGTGACCATCCCGGCTCATCTGGGATTGGGCGGCCTGTGTTATTCGGACACCACTGTGCAAGAGGCGGGAAACAGATAGAGCTCTAGGGGCTAGCGGAATCAAGGGATATGGGGAGAAGGCAGGCACGGGTTACTGATTTATTCACAAAATGCTGGAGTAACTCAGCAGGTCAGGCAGCATCTCGGGAGAGAAGGAATGGGTGACGTTTCGGGTCGAGACCCTTCTTCAGACTGATGTCGGGGGGGGCGGGACAAAGGAAGGGTATAGGTGGAGACAGGAAGATAGAGGGAGATCTGGGAAGGAGGAGGGGAAGAGAGGGACAGAGGAACTATCTGAAGTTGGAGAAGTCAATGTTCATACCACCGGGCTGCAAACTGCCCAGGCGAAATATGAGGTGCTGCTCCTCCAATTTCCGGCGGGCCTCACTATGGCACTGGAGGAGGCCCATGACAGAGAAGTCAGACTGGGAGTGGGAGGGGGAGTTAAAGTGCTGGGCCACCGGGAGATCAGTTGCGTTAATGCAGACCGAGCGCAGGTGTTCAGCGAAGCGATCGCCGAGCCTGCGCTTGGTTTCGCCGATGTAAATAAGTTGACACCTGGAGCAGCGGATGCAATAGATGAGGTTGGAGGAGGTGCAGGTGAACCTCTGTCTCACCTGGAAAGACTGTTTGGGTCCTTTGATGGAGTTGAGGGGGGAGGTAAAGGGACAGGTGTTGCATCTCGTGCGGTTGCAAGGGAAAGTGCCCGGGGTTAGGGTGGTTTGGGTGGGAAGGGACGAGTGGACCAGGGAGTTACGGAGGGAACGGTCTCTGCGGAACGCAGAGAGGGGAGGGGATGGGAAGATATGGCCAGTGGTGGGGTCCTGTTGTAGGTGACGGAAATGTTGGTGGATGATATGGGTTACTGATTGTGGACGATCAGCCACGATCACATTGAATGGCGTTGCTGGCTCGAAGGGCCAAATGGCCTCCTCCTGCACCTATTTTCTATGTCTCTAGAATGTAATCTATACTAAACCTTCAAGTTAACTCCCAAGGAACAAATGCACCTCATGTTCAGCTTGAAGGTAGACACAAAATGCTGGAGTAACTCAGCGGGTCAGGCAGCATCTCTGGAGAGAAGGAATGGGTGACGTTTCGGGTCGAGACCCTTCTTCAGACTGATGTCAGGGGAGGGGGCGGGACAAAGATAGGATGTAGTCGGAGACAGGAAGACTAGTGGGAAAACTGGGAAGGGGGAGGACAGAGGAACTATCTGAATTTAGAGAAGTCAATGTTCATACCGCTGGGGTGTAAGCTGCCCAAGCGAAATATGAGATGCTGTTCCTCCAATTTGCGCTGGGCCTCACTCTGACAATGGAGGAGGCCCAGGACAGAAAGGTCAGATTGGGAATGGGAGGGGGAGTTGAAGTGCCGAGCCACCAGGAGATCAGGTAGGTTGAGACGGACTGAGCGGAGGTGTTCAGCGAAACGATCGCCGAGCCTGTGCTTGGTCTCGCCGATGTACAGAAGTTGACACCTACTGTAGATGAGGTTGGAGGAGGTGCAGGTGAACCTCTGTCTCACCTGGAAAGACTGTTTGGGTCCTTGGATGGAGTTGAGGGGGGAGGTAAAGGGACAGGTGTTGCATCTCGTGCGGTTGCAGGGGAAAGTGCCCGGGGATGGGGTGGTTTGGGTGGGAAGGGACGAGTGGACCAGGGAGTTACGGAGGGAACGGTCTCTGCGGAAAGCAGAAAGGGGTGGAGATGGGAAGATGTGGACAGTAGTGGGATCCCGTTGGAGGTGGCAGAAATGTCGGAGGATAATTCGTTGTATGTTGTATGTCATATTCAGCTTGAGTAGCTTACAAAGCAAGGGTAAGAACATCAACTTCTCCAATTTCAGGTAACTAATCTATAAACAACCCCACCTCTCCCTTTTGATTCCTTCCCCCTCTCTTCCCTGGGCCCCACCTGGAATTACACCCATCCCTTACCCCCTGTTCCCTCCCACCTACATTCCTTCCTCAGGCTTCACAAATCACACCCCGTCTTCCTCATTGGAGATCCTAGGTTGATGCAAAATGCTGGAGTAACTCAGCAGGTCAGGCAGCATCTCGGGAGAGAAGGAATGGGTCGGGTTTCAGGTCGAGACCCCTCTTCAGACTGATGGCATCTTCGGGTCGAGACCCTTCTTCAGACTGATGTCAGGGGAGGGGGGCGGGACAGAGATAGGTTATAGTCGGAGACAGGAAGATAGAGGGAGAACTGGGAAGGGGGAGGGGAAAGATAGGGACAGAGGAACTATCTAATGTTGGAGAAGTCAATGTTCATACCACTGAACGTCAGAAAGGTCAGACTGGGAGTGGGAGGGGGAGTTGAAGTGCTCAGCCACCGGGAGATCAGGTTGGTTAAGGCGGACTGAGCGAAGGTGTTGAGCGATCGGCGTGTTCTCAAAGGGGCCGAAGGGCCTGCTTCCCCATCCTATCTCTAAACGTCTTCAGCCCACTGTGTCCACGTCAGTTGTTAAGTTTATCCAGAGATCGCTGGGCGCCTGGAATAGCAGTGCTGCGAGAGGGGGTGGTGGATCCAGGTACAATTCCAACGTTTCAGGCCCATCAGAAAGGCAGACGATGGAGAGAAAGGGGTCATGTGCTGCCAGAGGGGTTTATTGTAAATTGGCATCATGTTCAGGGCAGCCATTGTGGGTCAAAGGGCTTGCTACAGTCCTACACTATTCTATGTTCTATGAACCTGCCTACAGTTATGCCATTACTCTACAGGAAACCCTTTTTCCTGTACATTACACAATTCATCATGTCTCTGTACACTGTGGATTGTAATCATGAATTGTCTTATTGTCAGCAGGCAACAAAAAGTTTTTCACTGTACCTGAAGAACTGTCTGAAGAAGTGCCTCGGTGGCGCAGCGGTAGAGTTGCTGCCTTACAGCGGAGGCAGCGCCGGAGACTCAGGTTCGATCCCGACTATGGGCGCCGTCTGTACGGAGATTGTACGTTCTTCCCGTGACCTGCGGGGGTTTTCTCCGAGATCTTCGGTTTCCTCCCACACTCATATCATATCATATCATATCATATCATATATATATACAGCCGGAAACAGGCCTTTTCGCCCACCGAGTCCGTGCCGCCCAGCGATCCCCGTACATTAACACTATCCTACACCCACTAGGGACAATTTTTACATTTACCCAGCCAATTAACCTACAAACCTGTACGTCTTTGGAGTGTGGGAGGAAAACCGAAGATCTCGGAGAAAACCCACGCAGGTCACGGGAAGAACGTACAAACTCCTTACAGTGCAGCACCCGTAGTCAGGATCGAACCCGAGTCTCCGGCGCTGCATTCGCTGTAAAGCAGCAACTCTACCGCTGCGCTACCGTGCCACTCCAAAGACGTACAGGTATGTAGGTTAATTGGCTGGGCAAATGTTTTTTAAAAATTGTCCCTAGTGTGTGTAGGGTAGTGTTGGTGTGCAGGGATCGCTGGGCGGCACGGACCCGATGGGCCGAAGGGCCTGTTTCTGCGCTGTATCTCTAAATCTGAAAATCTGAATCTAAAAGAAACGTCACCCATTCCTTCTCTCCTGAGATGCTGCCTGACCTGCTGAGTTACTCCAGCACTTTGTGAATAAATACCTTCGATTTGTACCAGCATCTGCAGTTATTTTCTTATACTTCCACTGTACCTCGGTACACATGACAATAATAATAAACTAGACTAACCGATAGGTAGAGCAAAAGGAGGAATGGGTGACGTTTCGGGTCGGATTTGCAGGGTAAAGTTCTCAGCTAATCCGACCCGAAACTTTACCCAATCCTCCTCTCCGGAGATGCTGCCCGTTCCGCTGAGTTACTCCAGCTTTTTTGTGCCAATAGACAATAGACAATACACAATAGGAGGAGGCCATTCAGCCCTTCGAGCCAGCACCACCATTCAATGTGATCATGGCTGATTATTCTCAATCCTCAATCAGTACCCCGTTCCTGCCTTCTCCCCATACCCCCTGACTCCGCTATCCTTAAGAGCTCTATCTAGCTCTCTCTTGAATGCATTCAGAGAATTGGCCTCCACTGCCTTCTGAGGTAGAGAATTCCACAGATTCACAACTCTCTGACTGAGAAGGTTTTCCTTCATCTTCGGTTGAAACCAGCATCTGCAGCTCCTCCCTACACACGTTAACCATCCTCCTCTCCCCAGATGCTGTCTGACCGTCCGTGAACACCAGCATCTGCGGCTTTTGGGCCTTGGCCTTCGTTCCGCTCGGCTTGGTTTGGGAAGGTATTAAAAACTGTGTTGGTTTGTTGTGTGTGAAGAGCTTGGAGTGTACTCAGCTGTGTCAAGGCTGTAACATCACCCAGTGTTCCATTACATCTCTGCTGAGCTGGGTCTGAACTCGTTATCTTCAAGTCAAGTCAAGTTTATTTGTCACATACACATACACGATGTGCAGTGAAATGAAAGTGGCAATGCCTGCGGATTGTGCACAAAAAAGAATTACAGTTACAGCATATAAATTAAAGTTAATAAAGTTAGTATAGTGTAGACAAAAATTAGTCTCTGGAGTTGTAAACCTTCCATAAACAATAAATCGATCAAACCCAGCATTGTCAGGTGCAAATTCGCATGGCCGCCACCTTCTCTGCAGCGTGAAAGGGTGGAAACTAAGCTTTCAAGTTCACATCTGCGTGCTTCAAAGTCCCGGCCGCTTATCCAGGTCTTCCATTTTTTTAATCAGTGTCCCCTTGATTCGCCTGCAGAAGCTGGCAGAACCTGTCAACCTGTCCCAGAGTCACTGTGCAGTTTCTGAGCTGGAAGGTCGACAGTAGGCATGGTCTTCTCCCTTTGCCAGCTCCAGGAGACGTGCAGACAACAGCGGATGCCTTTGTATATAGCTTTAGACAATAGACAATAGGTGCAGGAGGAGGCCATTCGGCCCCTCGAGCCAGTACCGCCATTCAATGTGTTCATGGCTGATCAATAGACAATAGCTTTCTGTGTCTATCGATGAGTTTTTTTATTGAAGAAAGGTGAACAATAGACAATAGACAATAGACAATAGACAATAGACAATAGACAATAGGTGCAGGAGGAGGCCATTCAGCCCCTCGAGCCAGCACCGCCATTCAATGTGATCATGGCTGATCATTCTCAATCAGTACCCCGTTAATAGACCTCATCATTGACCTCACCAAGGCGTCCGACTTCGTCAGCAGACATGGCCTATTCAAGGCTCTCCCAAAGATCGGCTGCCCGCCATTTTAGTTTAGTAGAGTTCAGTTCATTGTCACGTGTACCGAGGTACAGTGAAAAGCTTTTATTGCGTGCCAACCAGTCAGCGGAAAGACAATACATGATTACAATCGAGCCGTCCACAGTGTGCAGGTACATGACAAAAGGAATAACGTTTAGTGCAAGGTAAAGTCCGATCAAGGATAGTCCGAGGGTCTCCAATGAGGTGGATAGTAGTTCAGCACTGCTCTCTGGTTGTGGTGGATGGTTCAGTTGCCTGATAACAGCTGGGAAGAAACTGCCCCTGAATCTGGAGGTGTGCGTTTTCACACTTCTGTACCTCTTGCCCGATGGGAGAGGGGAGAAGAGGGAGTGGCCGGGGTGTGACTGGTCCTTGATTATGCTGCTGGCCTTGCCGAGGCAGCGTGAGGTGTAGATGGAGTCAACGGAAGGGAGAATGGAAACAACTGATGCATCTGCAGTTCCTGATTCTGGAGGTGTGAGTTGTGGTTCTCTGGGGGCGGGGAAATCACATCAGAACATCCCACGATGGTAAGATTGGGATTGGGATTGGCACTCATCGAGACATGGACTCACATTGCCTTTGGTCCAGAGTCCGCAATGATCCAACATTATTCCTGCACCAATCTATTCCTCCACGCTCCACTCAACTCTCCGCACTCATCTACATACTGGAGACTACAGTTCCCCGGTTAACCTACCAACCTACCAATCAATGTTGTTTAGTTTAGAGACACAGCGCGGAAACAGGCCCTTTCGGCCCACCGGGTCCGCGCCGCCCAGCGATCCCCACACACTAACACTATCCTACACCCACTAGGGACAAATTTTACATTTGCCCAGCCAATTAACCCACAAACCTGCACGTCTTTGGAGTGTGGGAGGAAACCGAAGATCTCGGAGAAAACCCACGCAGGTCACGGGGAGAACGTACAAACTCCGTACAGACGGCGCCCGTAGTCGGGATGGAACCCGGGTCTCCGGCGCTGCATTCGCTGTAAGGCGGCAACTCTACTGCTGTGCCACCGTGACCGCCCAATGTCATTGGAAAACTTCCCCGCTGTTATCAGGCTTTTGAACAGTTCTTCCATGAGCAAAAGTACGGTCCGATTCACCTCTAGGATTATTCAGGCCCTGGGGTCTGACTGAAGTGCTGGTTCCCCACCAG
This sequence comes from Rhinoraja longicauda, assembly GCF_053455715.1. NCBI lineage: Eukaryota > Metazoa > Chordata > Chondrichthyes > Rajiformes > Arhynchobatidae > Rhinoraja > Rhinoraja longicauda. The sequence continues at coordinate 1,760,249 of NC_135957.1, forward strand.
TACCTGTGTCTCCCAATATCACACCACCCATACCCACATCGCCCTTTCCCCACACACCCACACACCCACACACACTACCCTCCCCCACCCCAATCCACCCATCCTTCTCCCCCCCTTCCCCCCCACACGACCCTCCCCCCTCCCCACACCACCTCCCCCACACCACCTCCCCCACACCACCCTCCCCTCTCCCCCCACCACCCTCCCCTCTCCCCCCTCCCCACACCACCCCCCCACCACACACCACCCCCCCTCCCCACATCACCCTCCCCCTCCCCCCTCCCCACACCACCCTCCCACCACACACCACCCCCCTCCCCACATCACCCTCCCCCGTCCCCACATCACCCTCCTCTCCCCCACACCTCTCTTTCCCCCCCCCACACACCACCCCCTCTCCCCCCCTCCCCCCTCCCCCCCCCCTCCCCACACACCACCCGCTCCCCCCCCCACACACCACCCCCTCCCCCCTGGAGTTTGCATGTTCTCCCCGTGACCTGCGTGGGTTTTCTCCGGGTGCTCCGGTTTCCTCCCACACTCCAAAGACGTGCAGGTTTGTTGGTCAATTGGCTTCAGTAAAACTGCAAATTGTCCGTCGTGTGTCGGACAGCGTTAGTGTGCGGGGCAATCGCTGGTCGATGTGCACTCAATGGGCCGAAGGGCCTATTTCCGTGCTGTACCTCGAAAGTCTAGAATCTAAAATCAAATTCCGATTCACCTCTGCCCCATTGCGGACATTGGACTTTGTCTGTGGAACTGGTGCACTACAATGCTGAGAACTACATTCTGCACTCTGTATCACAGTTTTAGTTTCGTTTATTATTGCCACAGACAATAGACAATAGGTGCAGGAGTAGGCCATTCGGCCCGTCGAGCCAGCACCACCATTCAATGTGATCATGGCTGATCATTCTCAATCAGTACCCCGTTCCTGCCTTCTCCCCATACCCCCTGACTCCACTATCCTTAAGAGCTCTATCTAGCTCTCTCTTGAATGCATTCAGAGAATTGGCCACTGATGTCAGACTAACTGGTCTATAATTCCTCACAACACAAAATGCTGGAGTAACTCAGCAAGAGAGGCAAGATGGGTCTCGACCCAAAACGTCACCCATTCCTTCTCTCTAAATTTGCTGCCCGTCCCGAAGAGTTGCTCCAGCATTTTGTGTCTATCTTCACCCACACTATCCTACGCACACTAGAGGCAATTTACATTTACTCCAAGCCACAATTGTCCTACAATCATGTACGTCTCTGGAGTGTGGGAGGAAACCGAAGATCTCGGAGAAAACCCACGCGGGTCACGGGGAGAACGTACAAACTCCGTACAGGCAGCACCCGTGGTCGGGATGGAACGCGGGACTCCGGCGCTGGAAGCACTGTGAGGCAGCAACTCTACCGCCGCGCCCAGTT
>NC_135957.1:1762161-1841846 GCF_053455715.1 Rhinoraja longicauda
TCAGACTGGGCAGAGAACTAAGATAGAAACATAGAAACATAGAAAATAGGTGCAGGAGTAGGCCATTCGGCCCTTCGAGCCTGTACGCACCGCCATTCAATATGATCATGGCTGATCATCCAACTCAGTATCCTGTACCTGCCTTCTCTCCATACCCCCTGATCCCTTTAGCCACAAGGGCCACATCTAACTCCCTCTTAAATATAGCCAATGAACTGGCCTCAACTACCTTCTGTGGCAGAGAATTCCACAGATTCACCACTCTCTGTGTGAAAAAGAACTTTCTCATCTCGGTCCTAAAAGACTTCCCCCTTATCCTTAAACTGTGACCCCTTGTTCTGGACCTGGAAGGGGGAGGGGATGGAGAGAGAGAGGGAAAGCAAGAACTATCTGAAGTTGGAGAAGTCAATGTTCATACCGCTGGGCTGTAAGCTGCCCAAGCGAAATATGAGGTGCTGTTCCTCCAATTTGTGCTGTGCCTCACTCTGACAATGTAGGAGGCCCAGGACAGAAAGGTCAGATTGGGAATGGGAGCGGGAGTTGAAGTGCTGAGCCACCGGGAGATCAGGTAGGTTTAGGCGGACTGAGCGCAGGGCGTGTTTTGATGGTGGTGACGAAGGGCCTCGACCCGAAATGCCACCCAGCCTTTTGCGTCTGTCCTTGGTTACTTAACGGTTCATTATGTGACTCGCACTCTGCCCAGAGAGCCTTCTCACACAACATAAAAGAATCACGTTGTACGATATTGAAACAGTTGATGGCTAACTCTCAACGGGGGACATCATTCCATATCTGCAGGACGGAACAAATAAAATCGCCAGCCAGGCACAGAATGGATAGTTCCTCTCCTGGGAAATAATGTTAAACAGGAGGCATAGAGGACAAAACAACCGCAGCGGTTGAGTTGCTGCCTCACAGCGCCAGAGACCCCAGTTTGATCCTGACCACGGGTGCTGTCTGTGCGGAGTTTGCATGTTCTCCCCGTGACCTGCGTGGGTTTTCTCCGGGTGCTCCGGTTCCCTCCCACACTCCAAAGACGCACATGTTTGCAGGTTAATTGGCTTCAGTATAATTGTAAATTGTCCCCTAGTGTGTGTAGGATAGTGTTAGTGTGCGGGGATCGCTGGGCGGCGCGGTCTCGGTGGGCTGCAAGGGCCTGTTTCCGCGCTGTATCTCTAAACTAAACTGAACTATAAAAAAAAAAGATGTCTCAAAGTGCTGGAAGAGCTCAGCATGTCAGGCAGCATCCGTGGAAGGAATGGACAGGCGACGTTTCGGGTCGGGACCCTTCTTCAGTCTGATTCCTCAGCTCTACCCTTGCCCTCCAAAGCTCCCAGCCCTGACTATGCTGTCCTGACGTGGAAACAAAGAACTGAAGATGCTGGTTAAAAGTGCTGGAGTAACTCAGCGGGTCAGGCAGCATCTCTGGAGAACATGGATGGGTGACGTTTCACAGAGTGCTGGAGTAACTCAGCGGGTCAGGCAGCGTCTCTGGAGCACATGGATGGGTGACGTTTCACAGAGTGCTGGAGTAACTCAGCGGGTCAGGCAGCATCTCCGGAGAACATGGATAGGGGATGTTTTGAATCGGGACCCTTCTTCGGACTGATAGTCAAGAGGGGGAGGGAGACGGAAGCTGGAAAAGGAGAGAGGCAGGACAAAACGTGGCAGGTAATAAATAGGTCAACATCCGTGATGAGGTTGGGCGGTGAGGTTGATAGGCAGATGGTTGGAACAAAGCCCTGAGATAAGAGCAGAAGGTGGGAGCCAGGTTTGTTGAGTTATGGATTTTGAGGGAGCGATCCCCGCACATTAACACTATCCTACACCCACTCGGGACAATGTTTACATTTGCCCAGCCAATTAACCTACAAACCTGCACGTCTTTGGAGTGTGGGAGGAAACCGAAGATCTCGGAGAAAACCCCACGCAGGTCACGGGGAGAACGTACAAACTCCGTACAGACGGCGCCCGCAGTCGGGATGAAACCCGGGTCTCCGGCGCTGCATTCGCTGTAAGGCGGCAACTCTACCGCCGCGCCACCGCGCCGAAGGATGATGATGTGTTAGAATGGGAGGCTGGTGGGGTGATAGGTGAGGACCAGGGGAACTCAACCCTCGTTCCATCTGGGGGGAGGGGGAATGTGAGGTGAACTATGGGACACAGAGGAGGCACTGGCGAGGGATCCATCTATGACAAAAGTTGGGAAGACAACATTGACCGAAGAAAGAGGACATGTTGGATGTCCTAGAATCATAACGCTTAATCTTCAGAGCTGCTGTAGCAGAGATGAAGATAATTGAGAGTAGGCGATGGTGCCTTTGCAAAAGGCTGGGTGGGAGGAATTGTAGTGTACACACCTGTCGGCAGGTAGTGTAAGGAAATAACAGCAGATGCTGGTACAAATCGCAGGTATTTATTCACAAAATGCTGGAGTAACTCAGCAGGTCAGGTAGCATCTCAGGAGAGAAGGAATGGGTGACGTTTCGGGTCGAGACCCTTCTTCAGACAGTTCTGTCCTCTGTAATGTTCTAGGAGTCCAACAGCTAAAACTGTGTATCGCTGGAGAGCGAGCGGATGGTATCTACTTGTTCCTAGGATCACAGAGTCATACAGCTTGCTAACAGGCCCTTCAGCCCAACTTTCGCCCCAAGGTACAGCAGGCAGTGAAGAAAGCCAATGGAATGTTGTCCTTCATAACCAGAGGATTTGAGTATAGGAGCAAAGAGGTCCTTCTGCAGTTGTACAGGGTCCTCGTGAGACCGCACCTGGAGTACTGTGTGCAGTTGTACAGGGCCCTAGTGAGACCGTACCTGGAGTACTGTGTGCAATTGTACAGGGCCCTAGTGAGACCGCACCTGGAGTACTGTGTGTAGTTGTACAGGGCCCTAGTGAGACCGCACCTGGAGTACTGTGTGCAGTTTTGGTCTCCAAATTTCAGGAAGGACATCCTTGCTATTGAGGCAGTGCAGCGTAGGTTCACGAGGTTAATCCCCGGGATGGCAGGACTGTCATATGAGGAACGATTGAAAAGACTGGGCTTGTATTCACTGGAGTTTAGAAGGATGAGAGGGGATCTTTAAAGAGACGTATAAAATTATAAAAGGACTGGACAAGCTAGATGCAGGAAAAATGTTCCCAATGCAGAACCAGGGGCCAGGGTCTAAGAATAAATGGGAGGCCATTTAAGACTGAGGTGAGAAGGAACTTTTTCACCCAGAGAGTTGCGAATTTGTGGAATTCTCTGCCACAGAGGGCGGTGGAGGCCAAATCACTGGATGGATTTAAGAGAGAGATAGATAGGGGCTAGTGGAATCAAGGGATATGGGGAGAAGGCAGGCACGGGTTACTGATTGAGGACGATCAGCCATGATCACAATGAATGGCAGTGCTGGCTCGAAGGGCCGAATGGCCTCCACCTGCACCTATTTTCTATGTTTCTATGTTTCCCATGCCGACCAACATCTACACTAGTCCCCTCTGCATGCATTCGCCCATATTGCTCCAAAACTGTTATATTTATGTAGCTGTCTAAATGTTTGTTTTTAATGTTTAACTGTTCAATGTTCTATTCTTTATGTTCCATGAGTACTTGTTTCCAGCACTGTGAGACACAGCGGGTAATTCCACATATACCATGCAGGTATACAGGTAACATCTTAAAATGTATTCTATTAACATTTAAATGCGCCAAGCAATGCTGTTAATTGGTTCCATTAACATTGAAATGTATTGCAAAAATAATCCTAAGGAAATTCAGGAGCATTTTAAATGCATTATGGTCACATAATGAAAAAGACATAATTGAATATTCATTCCAGCAACATTATTAATGCATTCTCTTAACCCCAGAAATAAATACTGGTAGCATTTGAAATTAATTTTAATGACACAAAATAAATACTTAGGAATACATTGTAAATGAATCATGTTACACTTGGAAACAAGTTCTTAAACTATACTTTTTAGTAACATTACAAATATGTTCTTGCAGCATTGCGTGTGTGTGTGTGTGTGTGTGTGTGTGTGTGTGTGTGTGATAGTCACGTCAAATTATTGTGAATAGCATTGTAAATACATTCGGTACATGCAAATAAGTTCCCATAATATTGTAAAGGCATTATACTCACACAATAAGCCTGAAGAAGGGTCTCGACCCGAAACATCACCTCTTCCTTCTCTCCAGAGATGCTGCCTGACCCGCTGAGTTACTCCGGCACTCTGTGAAACGTCACCCATCCATGTTCTCCAGAGATGCTGCCTGACCCGCTGAGTTACTCCGGCACTCTGTGAAACGTCACCCATCCATGTTCTCCAGAGATGCTGCCTGACCCGCTGAGTTACTCCAGCACTCTATGAAACGTCACCCATCCATGTTCTCCAGAGATGCTGCCTGACCCGCTGAGTTACTCCAGCACTCTGTGAAACGTCACCCATCCATGTTCTCCACAGATGCTGCCTGACCCGCTGAGTTACTCCAGCACTCTGTGAAACGTCACCCATCCATGTTCTCCAGAGATGCTGCCTGACCCGCTGAGTTACTCCAGCACTCTGTCAAACGTCACCCATCCATGTTCTCCAGAGATGTTGCCTGACCCGCTGAGTTACTCCAGCACTCTGTGAAACGTCACCCATCCATGTTCTCCAGAGATGCTGCCTGACCCGCTGAGTTATCATATCATATCATATATATACAGCCGGAAACAGGCCTTTTCGGCCCACCAAGTCCGTGCCGCCCAGTGATCCCCGTACATTAACACTATCCTACACCCACTAGGGACAATTTTTACATTTACCCAGCCAATTAACCTACATACCTGTACGTCTTTGGAGTTACTCCAGCACATTGTGTCTTCTTTTGTGAATCAGCATCCGCAGTTCCTTGATTCTACAGTGAACAGCTAGGTTTTGCATGTTATTCAAACAGATCGGATAATACCATACTTCAATATGTAAAGCCTTTGAATGTAGACTTTAGGCTTTGTTTTATGTCTGCACTATAATGGTTTTTTTTCATTGGGCATTTTTTGTTTGTTATATTTTCTATTGAGTACTGTGTTTACAATCCTGTTGTGCTGCTGCTGCTGCAAGTAAGAATTTCAATGTTCTGCCGCAGTACACATGACAATAAAACACTCGTGACTGGTGACTCTTCAAATACAATCAAGTCAACAGGCAGAGCAAAGGGGAAGATACAGAGTGCGTAATATAGTTCTCAGCAATGTAGAGCACCAGTTCCACAGACAAAGTCCAATGTCCGCAATGGGGGGAGAGGTGAATCGGACAGTATGGGGTGGCACGGTGGCGTAGCGGTAGAGTTGCTGTCTAACAGTGCTTGCAGCGCCAGAGACCCGGGTTCCATCCCGACTACCAGGCGCTGAGTGTATGGATTTTGCACCTTCTTCCCGTGACCATGTGGGTTTTCTCCGAGACCTTTGGTTTAGATTTTAGACGGGTCTCAACCCAAAATGTCACCCATTCCCTCCCTCCTACATGCTGCCAGACCTGCTGAGTTACTCCACCATTTGTGATACCTTATGCATTTACCTAATCTATTCCTCTCATGATTTAGATTTTTGGATTTGGAGATACAGCGCGGAAACAGGCCCTTCGGCCCACCGGGTCCGCGCCGCCCAGCGATCATGGGTTTCCTCCGAGATCTTCGGTTTCCTCCCACACTCCAAAGACGTACAGGTATGTAGGTTAATTGGCTGGGCAAATGTTTTTTAAAAATTGTCGCTAGTGGGTGTAGGATAGTGTTAGTGTGCGGGGATCGCTGGGCGGCGCGGACCCGGTGGGCCGAAGGGCCTGTTTCCGCGCTGTATCTCTAAATCTTAAAAAATATTTAAAAATTAACACTATCCTACACCAACTAGGGACAATTTTCACATTTACCCAGCCAATTAACCTACATACCTGCACGTCTTTGGAGTGTGGGAGGAAACCGAAGATCTCGGAGAAAACCCACGCAGGTCACGGGGAGAACGTACAAACTCCGTACAGACGGCGCTCGTAGTCGGGATGGAACCTGGGTCTCCGGCGCTGCATTCGCTGTAAGGCGGCAACTCTACCGCTGCGCCACCGTGACCGCCCTCACTCCAAAGATGTGCAGGTTTGTAGGTTAATTAGCTTGGTATAAGTGTAAATTGTCCAAATTGTGTGTCGGGTAGTGTTAATATGAGTGCTGTTTAGAAACATGGAAACATAAAAAATAGGTGCAGGAGTAGGCCATTCGGCCCTTCAAGCCTGCACCGCCATTCAATATGATCATGGCTGATCATCCAACTCAGTATCCCGTACCTGCCTTCTCTCCATACCCCCTGATCCCTTTAGCCACAGGGTCCACATCTAACTCCCTCTTAAATATAGCCAATGATCTGGCCTCAACTACCTTCTGTGGCAGAGAATTCCACAGATTCACCACTCTCTGTGTGAAAAAAGACTTTCTCATCTCGGTCCTAAAAGACTTCCCCCTTATCCTTAAACTGTGACCCCTTGTTCTGGACTTCCCCAACATCGGGAACAATCTTCCTGCATCTAGCCTGTCCAACCCCTTAAGAATTTTGTAAGTTTCTATAAGATCCCCCCTCAATCTTCTAAATTCCAGCGAGTACAAGCCGACTGGTTGGTGTGGACTCGGAGGGCCTGTTTCCGGGCTGTTTCTTTAAACTAAACTGAGTGCCCTAGCTCGTGGAAAGACCCTTCGGAAGTCTGATAACAGAGGGGAAGAGTCTGGTGGTGGTGCGCCTTCAAGCTTCTGTGTCCTTGCCTGACGGGAGCGGGGAGAAGAAGGAATGACCGGGGTGGGACAAGTCCTTGATGATGTCGGCTGTCCTCCCGAGGCAGCGTGAAGTGTGGACGGAGTCAATGGTGGGGAGTCTAGACATGTGTCTGGGTGGGAGATGTGGGGCAGATTGAACTGGGGGACGGTGGGGGTGGGAGAGAGGGTGGGAGGGGGGGTGGGAGTGGTGTAATTGGGAGACAGATGCACTGGTGGGGAACCAGTACTGCTGTCAGTGTCATCGTCTATTCCTCCCTGACATCAGAGAAAGGCATCGTGCGTTGGAAGGAACTGCAGGTGCTGGTTTAAACCGACGATAGACACAAAATGCTGGAGTAACTCGGTGGGACAGGCAGCATCTCTGGAGAGAAGGGTCACCCATTCCTTCTCTCCAGCCTGTTCCGCTGAGTTACTCCAGCATTTTGTGTCTCACAGAGAACGGTATCCTAGTGGGCCCCTCCGATGTGCCTCAATGCAACTCTAGTTTAATTTTGTTTAGTTTATTGTCACGTGTACCAAGGGTACAGCGAAAGCTTTTTTTGCTTTCTATCCAGTCAGCAGAAAGACAATACACGATTACAATCGAGCCGTCCACAGTGTACAGATACATGATGAATAACGTTTAGTGCAAGGTGAGCTGTGGAGGAAAATAACTGCAGATGCCGGTACAAATCGAAGGTATCACCAAATGCTGGAGTGACTCAGTGGGTCAGGCAGCATCTCTGGAGAGAAGGAATGTGTGACGTTTCGGGTCGAGACCCTTCTTCAGACTGATGGATCAGTCTGGAGAAGGGTGTCGACCTGAAACGTCACACATTCGTTCTCTCCAGAGATGCTGCCTGACCTGCTGAGTAACTCCAGCATTTTGTGATACTTTTAGTGCAAGGTAAAGTCTGATTAAAGATAGTCTGATGGACTCCAATGAGGTAGATAGTAGTTCAGCACTGCTCTCTGGTTGTGGTGGGATGGTTCAGTTGCCTGATAACAGCCGGGAAAGAAACTGTCCCTGAAACTGGAGGTGTGCGTTTCACACTTATAGACAATAGACAATAGGTGCAGGAGGAGGCCATTCGGCCCTTCGAGCCAGCACCGCCATTCAATGTGATCATGGCTGATCATTCTCAATCAGTACCCTGTTCCTGCCTTCTCCCCATACCCCCTGACTCCACTATCCTTAAGAGCTCTATCTAGCTCTCTCTTGAATGCATTCAGAGAATTGGCCTCCACTGCCTTCTGAGGCAGATAATTCCACAGATTCACAACTCTCTGACTGAAAAGGTTTTTCCTCATCTCTGTTCTAAATGGCCTACCCCTTATTCTTAAACTGTGGCCCCTTGTTCTGGACTCCCCCAACATTGGGAACATGTTTCCTGCCTCTAACGTGTCCAACCCCTTAATAATCTTATACGTTTCGATAAGATCTCCTCTCATCCTTCTAAATTCCAGTGTATACAAGCCTAATTGCTCCAGTCTTTCAACATATGATAGTCCCGCCATTCCGGGAATTAACCTAGTAAACCTACGCTGCACGCCCTCGATATCCTTCCTCAAATTTGGAGAGCAAAACTGCACACAGTACTCCAGGTGCGGTCTCACTAGGGCCCTGTACAACTGAAGAAGGACCTCTTTGCTCCTATACTCAACTCCTCTTGTTATGAAGGCCAACATTCCATTGGCTTTCTTCACTGCCTGCTGTAGCTGCATCCTTCCTTTCAGTGACTGATACACTAGGACACCCACATCTCGTTGCACATCCCCTGTTCCTAACTTGACACCATTCAGATAATAATGGACGCAGCTCGTAGTTCCATTGATTCCATCCACACTTCACCCTGCATCGGGAAAGCAGGCTCTACTTTCGACTTTTAGGGATATAGTGTGGAAGCAGGTCCTTTGGCCCACCGAGTCTGGGACAACCAGCGATCTTCCACACAATGGCACCATTCTACACACTCAGGAAAATGTACAATTTTAACCGAAGCCAATTAACCTACAAACCTGCACGTCTTTGGAACTTGGGAGGAGACTGGAGCACACGGAGAAAACCCACGCAGGCCACGGGGAGACTCCGTGCAGACAGCACCAGTAATCAGGATGGAACCCGGGTCTCTGGCTCCACTGTGCTGTTCCTCTTCTGTTGGGCAGAAGGTACAAAAGCCTGAAAGCACACACCACCAGATCCAAGAACAGCTTCCTCCCCACTGTTATCAAACTCTTGAGCAGACCCGTCATATGCTAAGGATGTATTCCCTGATCTTCCGGTCAACCTTGTTGTGGCCCTTGCACTTTTCTGCCTCTGCACTTTCTCTGCAGCTGCAACGCTATAATCTGCGATGGTTTTCCTTTCTGATTTTGCCAGAGACCAGGGTTCGATTCCAACTACGGGTGCAGTCTGTACTCAATTTGTACGTTCTCCCCCGTGACCTGCGTGGGTTTCCTCCGGGTGCTCTGGTTTCCCCCCACACTCCAGAGACGTGTAGGTTTGCAGGTTAATTGGCTTCTGTAAAATTGCCCCTAGTGTGTGTAGGATAGAACTGGTATACGGGCGATTGTTGCTATGCATGGACGTGTTAACTCACAACGTTTAAGAAACATTTGGACAGGTACATGGAGAGGATAGATTTAGAGGGATATGTGCCAAGTGCGGGCAGGAGGGACTGGCGTAGATGTGGCACGTTGGTCAGTGTGGGCATGTTGGGCCGAATGGCCTGTTTCCATGTTGTATGATTCTCTGGCTCTAAGACTCATTCAAAGGCTTTTATCTTTTACTAGACCAAGTGGACCCGTTGGGGCCAAACCTCTCCTGCATTGGTGCAGCACCCTCTCCTCCCTCTCCTCCCTCTCCTCCCTCTCCTCCCTCCCCTCTCCCCCATCCCCCCTCCCCTCCCCCTCCTCCTCCCCCTTCAACACTCCCCTACTCCATCCTCCCCCCTCCCTCCCTCCCTCCCCTCCCAACCCTTCCCCCCATCCCGCCCTCCCACATCCTTCCCTCCTCCCCCTCCCTCCCTCCTCCCCTCCCCCCTCCCTACACAACCCCTCCCCCTCCCCCCTCCCCGCTTCCCCTCCCCCCCCACTCCATCCCCCATCAACCCCCCTTATCCTCCCCCTCCCCCCCTCATCCTCCCTCCTCCCCCCCCCCTCCCCCTCCCTCCCTAGGAGATAGATTTGAACTTTAAAATGTGAATAACTTAAAAAATATAACACTGATTTCAATTAAACCTCTTCCATTGGCACCAAAGGGACGACGGTGAGTAAGGTGGGCCTAAAATTGTCACGCTATCATGTACCGCTTTGGCTGTAGTTCAGGAACAAACAAACAAACAAACGAGAGTTTTAGTATATAGATATTAATAAGGCAATACTGATGCGGAAAAACTAGCTTTAATGAGCCACCATTATCAATTGTAAATTCATTGCAAGTTACAAACGAATACCTTTCTTAAGGAATCTCTTAGATGTTGTTATAAATGTTCTTTCATTTACTGTTTCTCAGTTTTAATCCTCAATTTGTAATCTCGCTATTTGGATCTGTGGATGTTTTACAGTCATAGTCTGAGAGAGATGCAGTATTCTGTACCGAATCTTAACCACCATTTATACCGATCAGCCAAAACATTATGACCACTGACAGGTGACGTGAATAACATTGATTATCTTGTTACAATGGCACCTGTCAAGGGGTGGGATATATTAGGCAGCAAGTGAACAGTCAGTTCTTGAAGTTGACGTGTTGGATGCAGGAGAAATGGGCAGGAGTAAAGACCTGAGCGACTTTGACAAGGGCCAAATTGTTATGGCCAGACGACTGGGTCAGAGCATCTGTGAAACGGCAAGGCTTGTGGGGTGCTCCCGGTCAGCAGTGGTGAGTACCTACCGACAGTGGTCCGAGGAGGGACAAACCACAAACCGGCGACAGACAGGGTGTTGGGCGCCCAAGGCTCATCGATGCGCGAGGGCAACGAAGGCTATCCCGTCTGGTCCGAACCGACAGAAGGTCGACTGTGGCACAAGTCACAGAAAATGTTAATGGTGGTCACGGGAGGAATGTGTCACAATACACAGTACATCGCACCCTGCTGCGTATGGGGCTGCACACGGAGGACCAACAGCATATTGGGCAGGTGGGCATAATGTTTATCAATCCTACATTAATCCCATTCTAGTATTATAGAAAGACACCACATGGAAACAGGCCCACAGAGTCCAGGCTTACCATCAACAGTCCATTTGCACTAATGGTCACGCGTGGCGGTGCCTAACAGCTGTGGCTCGCTGGCAGTCTGTTTGTCCTTTGTACTTTTTTGTTTGTATGTTGGTGTTGGGGTGTTTTGTTTTTGGCTGTTTTTTTGGCTGTGTATGTGTGTGGGTGGTGTGGGGGGGGGGGGAATCTTTCTTTTTTTAGGTCTCTTCCTCGGGGCGAGGCTCGGCCGCGGGGCCTTCCATCGCCCGGCGCGGCTCGGTCGCGGGACTTAACAGCGCCCGGTACGGCCGCAGGACTTAACAGCGCTGGTGCGGCTCGGCCACGGGACTTAACAGCGCCCGGTGCGGCTCGGCCGCAGGGACTTCCATCGCCCGGTACGGCCGCAGGACTTAACAGCGCTGGTGCGGCTCGGCCACGGGACTTAACAGCGCCCGGTGCGGCTCGGCCGCGGGACTTTCCATCGCCCGGTACGGCCGCGGTACTTAACAGCGCTGGTGTGACTCGGCCGCGGGACTTTCCATCGCCCGGTACGGCTCGGCCACGGGGACTTCCATTGCCCGGCACGGCCGCGGGACTTAACAGCGCCGGTGCGATTCAGCCACGGGGACTTCCATCGCCCGGTACGGCTCGGCCACGGGGACTTTCCATCTCCTTGCGGGGGCTGTGCGGGTCGATCGCCTCGGGAGGGGTCGAGCTGTCTGTACGTGGGAGGGGCATGGGGGAAGAGAGGGGAAGTTTTGTTGCCTCCATCACAGTGAGGGGGAGTTTGGAGTCACTGTGATGGATGTTTGTGTTGGGGTCGTGTGTCTTGTGTTTTTTTGTTTTTTTGTACTGCTGGCAAATTAATCTCGTTCGGTAAAACGAATGACAAATAAAGCTATTCTGTATTCTGTATTCTGTATCTATCCCAACTTTATTCCCTCCATATTGTCATCAATTCCTCCCACTTACCTACACTCGAGGCACTGTTTGGAGACCAATTAACCTAACAATCTGCACACCTCTGTGTGGGATTTAATTTAGTTTAGAGATACAGTGTGGAAACAGGCCCTTCAGCCCACCGAGTCCGTGCCGACACATTAACACTACCCTACACACACCGAGGACAATTCTTACATTTTATACCAAGCCAATTAACCTACAAACCTGTACGTCTTCGGAGTGTGGGAGGGAACTGAAGATCTCGGAGAAAACCCACGCGGGTCACGGGGAGAACGTACAAACTCCGTGCAGACGGCGCCCGTAGTCAGGATGGAACCCGGGTCTCCAGCGCTCTAAAGCTGCTGCTCCACCACCTTGGCACACTTAAATGTGGGAGGAAACCGGAGCACAGAGAGCAAAACCACACGGTCTGAGGGAGACTGTTGGCGAGACCCCATGTAGAATATTTGTGTTCAGTTCTGGGCGCCATGTTATAGGAAAGATATTGTCAAGCTTGAAAGGGTAGTCCTTTCCTGTTGGGGTTGGACACGTTAGAGGCAGGAAGTTATTAAGGGGTTGGACACGTTAGAGGCAGGAAACTTGTTCCCAATGTTGGGGGAGTCCAGAACAAGGGGCCACAGTTTAAGAATAAGGGGTAGGCCATTTAGAACTGAGATGAGGAAAAAGGTTTTCAGTCAGAGAGTTGTGGAATTCTCTGCCTCAGAAGGCAGTGGAGGCCAATTCTCTGAATGCATTCAAGAGAGAGCTGGATAGAGCTCTTAAGGATAGTGGAGTCAGGGGGTACGGGGAGAAGGCAGGAACGGGGTACTGATTGAGAATGATCAGCCATGATCACATTGAATGGCGTTGCTGGCTCGAAGGGCCGAATGGCCTCCTCCTGCACCTATTGTCTATTGTCCTCACGGCCCTTGACAATAGCACGTTACACTGGCTACAACGCCTGTAGGGCGTTACATAATTTCTGCTGCATCAAACGCAAGAAGACGAAGGGTTCAGAAAAGATTTAACAAGGATGGTGCCAGGACTAGAGGGTGTGAGCTACAGGGAGAGGTTGAGTAGGCTGGGCCTCTATTCCATGGAGCGTAGGAGGATGAGGGGAGGTGTACAAAATCATGAGAGGAGTGGATCGGGTAGACGCACAGAGTCTTTTACCCAGAGTAGAGGGAATGGAGGACCAGAGGACATAGGTTCAAGGTGAAAGGAAAAAGATTTAATAGGAATCTGAGGGGTAACGATTTCACACAGTGGGTGGTGGGTGTGTGGAACGAGCTGCCAGAGGAGGTAGTTGAGGCTGGGACTATTCCATCGTTTAAGAAACATTTGGATAGGTACATGGATAGGACAGGTTTGGTGGGATATAGACCAAGCGCGGGCAGGTGGGACGAGTATAGCTGGGACGGTGTGGGCGAGTTGGGCCGAGGGGCCTGTTTCCACACTGTACCACTCTATGACTCTATGCGAACGTGAAAACTCCGCAGAGAAATCACCCGTGGTCAGGATGGAGTCTGGTCTCCGGTGCTGTGCGCTCGGCAGCTGCTCCATTGTGTTGTTGCTCATTGATCCCACGTTCTCGCATCATCTCTCCAAAGGTTTTTACTGCTCACCGACATTAAAAGTGTCAGGTTTGTTGTAAAAGACACACACACTCAACCTTGATAAATTATGTTCGGCTTCTGGGCAATCTCTGCAGTGTTATTGACTGGAATGCGGATGTGAAGCATGTCGTGGATCTGAGAGATCGTGTAAGAAGGAGGCATAAGAGACTGCAGATGTCCTCGACCCGGCACATTGAATGGGGTACTGATTGGGCAGGAACGGGGTACTGATTGAGAATGATCAGCCATGATCACATTGAATGGCGGTGCTGGCTCGAAGGGCCGAATGGCCTCCTCCTGCACCTATTGTCTATTGTCTATTGTCTATTGATGCAATCATACCGAAAGCCCATCGATGCCTCTACATCCTTAGACGGGTTCAGGAGGTTTTTGATTTAGAGCTACAGCGCGGAAACAGGCCCTTCGGCCCACCGAGTCCGCGCCGCCCAGCGGTCCCCGCACACTAACACTATCCTACACACACTGGGGACATTTTTTTTTTTTTAACATTTGCCCAGCCAATTAACCTACAAACCTGCACGTCTTTGGTGTGTGGGAGGAAACCGAAGATCTCGGAGAAAACCCACGCAGGTCACGTGGAAAACGTACAGACGGCGCCCGTAGTCAGTATCGAACCTGGGTCTCCGGCGCTGCATTCGCTGTAAGGCAGCAACTCTACCGCTGCGCCACCGTGCCGCCCACGTTCAATACCTCTCCGAATCCGCCCATGAGCTTTTATCCGTGTACGGTCAAGAGGGTATTGACCGGTTGCACCTTGGTAACGCCCAAGAAGGAAGAAGACTGCAAAAACTGGTGACGCTGCCAACTGACCTCCCCCACCACCATCGAAGGGAACTACAGGAGTCACCAGCTCAAAAAGGCAGCCAGCATCATCAGAGACCCACACCACCCTGGCCACACTCTCATCTCACTCGCGCCATCGGGACGAAGGTACAGGAGCCTGAAAACTGTCACGTCCGGGTTTAGGGGAAGGGTCTCGACCCAAAACATCGGCCATTCCTTCCATCCAGAGATGCCCACTGTCCAATGGAGTTACTCCAGCATTTTGTGTCCATCTTCAGCGTAAACCTGCACCTGCAGTTCCTTCCTACGCATTCATGGTTGCATCTTCCCTACAACCACCAGGCTATTAAACACCACAACCTCCAAATAGGGTCCGAACTACATAGACTTGAGTGGTATTGTCTTTTATCTTTGCAATGTTTATGTTTGTTTATTTCTTTATATACACCATTCAGCCAAAACATTATGACCAATGACAGGTGAAGTGAATAACATTGATGATCTTGTTACAATGGCAAATGTCAAGGGGTGGGATATATTAGGCAGCAAGTGAACAGCCAGTTCTTGAAGTCGATATGTTGGATGCAGGAGAAATGGGCAGGAGTAAAGACCTGAGCGACTTTGAGAAGGGGCAAGTTGTTATGGCCAGACGACTGGGTCAGAGCATCTGTGAAACGGCAAGGCTTGTGGGGTGCTCCCGGTCAGCAGTGGTGAGTACCTACCGACAGTGGTCCGAGGAGGGACAAACCACAAACCGGCGACAGACAGGGTGTTGGGCGCCCAAGGCTCATCGATGCGCGAGGGCAACGAAGGCTATCCCGTCTGGTCCGGACCGACAGAAGGTCGAATGTGGCACAAGTCACAGAAAATGTTAATGGTGGTGACGGGAGGAATGTGTCACAATACACAGTGCATCGCACCCTGCTGCGTATGGGGCTGCACACGGAGGACCAACAGCATATTAGGCAGGTGGTCATAATGTTTTGGCTCATCAGTTCATAATGTTTTGGCTGATCGGTGTATTATCGGAACTTATTTTGTTGGATATTATGGTGTTTACAGAGTACTATGCTTACTTATCAGTTGGGCCGCTGCAAGTAAGAATTTCATTGTTCCCTTTAGGAACACATGACAATAAAACATCCATGAAATTGAAGTAAGAAAAAAACTGCTGGAGGAACTCAACAGGTCAGGCAGCATCTGTACCTCAGGATAATGTAGGGTCTCAAACTGAAAAGTTGGCTATCCCTTTATATTTGGCAGTGCAGCGTAGGTTCATGAGATTGATCCCTGGGATGGCGGGACTGTCATATGAGGAAAGATTGGAAAGACCAGGCTTGTATTCACTGGAGTTTAGAAGGATGAGAGGGGATCTTATAGAGACATATAAAATTATAAAAGGACTGGACAAGCTAGATGAAGGAAAAATGTTCCCAATGTTGGGGGAGTCCAGAACCAGGGGACACAGTCTAAGAATAAAGGGGAGGCCATTTAAAACTGAGGTGAGAAGGAACTTTTTCACCCAGAGAGTTCTGAATTTGTGGAATTCTCTGCCACAGAGGGCAGTGGAGGCCAAATCACTGGATGGATTTAAGAGAAAGTTAGATAGAGCTCTCGGGGCTAGTGGAATCAAGGGGTATGGGGAGAAGGCAGGCACAGGTTATTGATTGTGGACGATCAGCCATGATCACAATGAATGGCGGTGTTGGCTCGAAGGGCCGAATGGCCTCCTCCTATACCTATTTTCTATGTTTTTATGTTTATGTTTACCTCCACAGATGCTGCCTGACCCACTGAGTTCTCCCAATGGTTTGTTCATACTTCATCATGCTGATGAAACTGTGTGTTAATATTTATCAATTGCATTCCACTGTAGTTTCAGTTCTGTTCTGGCCGCCCCACTATATGAAGAATGTGGAAGCTTCATAGAAGGTGCATAAGAACATTGTGTAGGAAGGAACTGCAGATGCTGGTTTACATTGAAGATAGACACAAAATGCTGGAGTAACTCAGCGGGTCAGGCAGCAGCTCTGGAGAGAAGGCATGGGTGACGTTTCGGGTCGAGACCCTTCTTCAGACAGAGAGGGAGACGCAGAGATAAAGAATGTAAGGTGTGAAAATGAGACATCAAAGGGGATGTGGTTCAAGGAAAATGTAGAATAGATCATTGTTACATAGAAAGTAGGTGCAGGAGTAGGCCATTCTGCCCTTTAAGCCAGCACCGCCATTCAATGTGATCATGGCTGATCATCCAGAATCAGTACCCCATTCCTGCTTTTTCTCCATATCCCTTGATTCCATAGCTAGGGGAAGGTGATAACAAACCATGGGCAGCTTGCAGCCCAGTGGTATGAACATTGACTTATCCAACTTTAGATAGTTCCTCTGTCCCTCTCTTCCCCTCCCCCTTCCCAGATCTCCCACTGTCTTCCTGTCTCCACCTATATCCTTCCTTTGTCCCGCCCCCCTGGCATCAGTCTGAAGAAGGGTCTCGACCCGAAACGTCACCCATTCCTTCTCTCCTGAGATGCTGCCTGACCTGCTGAGTTACTCCAGCATTTTGTGAATAAATACCTTCGATTTGTACCAGCATCTGCAGTTATTTTCTTACAAAGCATACAAGGATAAAAATGTAACCTACTTTAATTTAACCTAATTCTCCGACCAGTCTGACTGTCTGCTTGATTAAATTCTTATCTTTGTAAATGCAGGTATTTATTCACAAAATGCTGGAGTAACTCAGCAGGTCAGGCAGCATCTCAGGAGAGAAGGAATGGGTGACTTTTCGGGTCGAGACCCTTCTTCAGACTGATGTCAGGGGGCGGGACAATGGAAGGATATAGGTGGAGACAGGAAGATAGAGGGAGATCTGGGAAGGAGGAGGGGAAGAGAGGGACAGAGGAACTATCTAAAGTTGGAGAAGTCAATGTTCATACCACTGGGCTGCAAACTGCCCAGGCGAAATACGAGGTGCTGTTCCTCCAATTTCCGGTGGACCTCACTATGGCACTGGAGGAGGCCCATGACAGAAAGGTCAGACTGGGAGTGGGAGGGGGAGTTGAAGTGCTCAGCCACCGGGAGATCAGTTTGGTTAATGCGGACCGAGCGCAGGTGTTCAGCGAGGCGATTGCGAGCCTGCGTTTGGTTTTGCCGATGTAAATAAGTTGACATCTAGAGCAGCGGATGCAATAGATGAGGTTGGAGGAGGTGCAGGTGAACCTCTGTCTCTCCTGGAAAGACTGTTTGGGTCCTTGGATGGAGTTGAAGGGGAAGGTAAAGGGACAGGTGTTGCATCTCGTGCGGTTGCAGGGGAAAGTGCCCGGGTTTGGGGTGGGTTGGGTGGGAAGGGACGAGTGGACCAGGGAGTTACGGAGGGAACGGTCTCTGCGGAACGCAGAGAGGGGAGGGGATGGGAAGATGTGGCCAATGGTGGGGTCACGTTGTAGGTGACGGAAATGCAGTGCTTCCTACACGGGACAAGCAAATGATCTGGGGAACTGTCCAGTGCTGAAACAGTGCATCAGTCTGGTGTTGAACTGAACCAGGAGTGGAGATCTGGGGAACTGTCCACAGTGCTGAAACACAGCATCAGTGTAGTGCTATCCAGAGAAAGCACTACAGCACTGATGTGCATTATTGTCCATTTATTCACAAAATGCTGGAGTAACTCAGCAGGTCAGGCAGCATCTCAGGAGAAGGAATGGGTGACGTTTCGGGTCGAGACCCTTCTTCAGACTGATGTCAGCGGGGCGGGACAAAGGAAGGATATAGGGGGGACAGGAAGATAGAGGGAGATCTGGGAAGGAGGAGGGGAAGAGAGGGACAGAGGAACTATCTAAAGTTAGAGAAGTCAATGTTCATACCGCTGGGCTGCAAGCTGCCGAGGCGAAATATGAGGTGCTGTTACTCCAATTTGCGGTGGGCCTCACTATGGCACTGGAGGAGGCCCATGACAGAAAGGTCAGACTGGGAATGGGAGGGGGAGTTGAAGTGCTCAGCCACTGGGAGATCAGATTGGTTAATGCGGACCGAGCGCAGGTGTTGAGCGAAGCGATCGCCGAGCCTATGTTTGGTTTCGCCGATGTAAACAAGTTGACATCTGGAGCAGCGGATGCAATAGATGAGGTTGGAGGAGGTGCAGGTGAACCTCTGTCTTACCTACAATACTTAAATAGCTTCGATTTGTACCAGCATCTGCGGTTATTTTCTTATACTACCTGCATTATTGTCCAAGTGTTTCACATCGCTTTCAACTGAAAGGCAACTCTGTAAGCGACTGGGGGGCGTGCAGCCTTACAGCGACAGGGATCCGGGTTCGATCCCGACTGCGGGTGCCGTCTGTACGGAGTTTGTACGTATGTCCACGTGACCTGCGTTGGTTTAGGTATTCTCCGAGATCTTCGGTTTCCTCCCACACTCCAAAAATGTGCAGGTTTGTAGGTTGATTGCTTGGTATAAATGTAAAATTGTCCCTCGTGTGTATAGGATAGTGTTAATGTGCGGGGATTGCTGGTTGGTGCGGACTCAGTGGGCCGATTGGCCTGTTTCCACGCTGTATCTCTAAACTAAACTAAACTAAACTGCAGGCAGCCTTGTTTATTCAATACATAATCAGATCCCTGAACTTTAACTGCAGTCTGCACATTAACCACCCCGCTGTTGGAATTGGTGGGTTTAAATCTACCAATAATTTACATTGCAGCCATAAAACTGTTTCTTGAACAGAGCTGCCATTCGGTCTTATGCTGTGTGAAACATTCTGATTTTCTTGTAATGGTAAAATGTGCACAGTTTCTCTTGTTCTGTGAAACATTATGCTTTTAATAAACAGGGCTTCCTGCAGCTGTACACAGAGATGTTTTTCAGTTAAAAGCTACATGAAACACTTGGACAATAATATACATTAGTGTTGTAATGAACAACATTGAGTGCTTTCAGGTTTTTGATTTTTTTATTTGTGAAGCTGCAGTGTGAAACAGGCCCTTCGGCTCACCGAAGTCGGCACCGATCAGCGATCCCCGCACTCTAACACAATCTTGCACTAAGGACGATTTTTAAGATTTTCATACCAAGTCAATTAACTTACAAACCTGTACGACTGGAGTGTAACAATAGACAATAGGTGCAGGAGGAGGCCATTCGGCCCTTCGAGCCAGCACCGCCATTCACTGTGATCATGGCTGATCATTCTCAATCAGTACCCCGTTCCTGCCTTCTCCCCATACCCCCCGACTCCGCTATCCTTAAGAGCTCTATCTAGCTCTCTCTTGAATGCATTCAGAGAAATGGCCTCCACTGCCTTCTGAGGCAGAGAATTCCACAGATTCACAACTCTGACTGAAAAAGTTTTTTCCTCATCTCAGTTCTAAATGGCCTACCCCTTATTCTTAAACTGTGGCCCCTTGTTCTGGACTCCCCCAACATTGGGAACATGTTTCCTGCCTCTAACGTGTCCAACCCCTTAATAATCTTGTACGTTTCGATAAGATCTCCTCTCATCCTTCTAAATTCCAGTGTATACAAGCCTAGTCGCTCCAGTCTTTCAACATATGACAGTCCCGCCATTCCGGGAGTGAACCAAAGTTCTCAGAGAAAACCCGCGCAGATCACCAGAAGTACGTACAAACTCCATACAGACAGCACCCATAGTTGGGATCGAACCCATGTTGCTGTAAGACAGCAACTCTACTGCTGCGCCACTGTGGTGCCAAGGGATTAAAGGGCACTGGATGTGTTGGTATTGTGCTCATACATTTCCAGTGGGACTTGTTTATGTTCACTGTTATCTTCATGCAAGCGATGAATCTGACGCCTCCAATTTAATCTCCACACTGCCTTTCCCCTGGTGAGGTCGAGACAGAGGCAGCAGCCACATGTCGATCACCACAGCATGTTTGAGTTTGAGTTTAAATTGAGTTGCTATTTATGTTTACAATCGAGCCATCCAGAGTGTACAGATGCATGATAAAAGGAATTATGTGAATAACGTTTAGTGCAAGGTAAAGCCAGCAAAGTCTGATCGAGGATAATCCAAGGGTCATCAAAGAGGTAGATAGTAGTTCAGCACTGCTCTCTGGTTGTGGTAGGATGGTTCTGCTGCCGCATAACAGCTGGGAAGAAACTGTCCCTGAATCTGGAGGTGTGCGTTTTCACACTTCTGTACCTTTCACCCGATGGGAGAGAGGAGAAGAGAGAGTGGCCGGGGTGCGACTCATCTTTGAGAGGGGATCTTATCGAAACGTATAAGATTATTAAGGTGTTGGACACGTTAGAGGCAGGAAATATGTTCCCAATGTTGGGGGAGTCCAGAACCAGGGGCCACAGTTTAAGAATAAGGGGTAGGCCATTTAGAACGGAGATGAGGAAAGACTTTTTCAGTCAGAGAGTTGTGAATCTGTGGAATTCTCTGCCTCAGAAGGCAGTGGAGGCCAATTCTCTGAATGTATTCAAGAGAGAGTTAGAAAGAGCTCTTAAGGATAGCGGAGTCAGGGGGTATGGGGAGAAGGCAGGAACGGGGTACTGATTGTGAATGATCAGCCATGATCACATTGAATGGCGGTGCTGGCTTGAAGGGCCGAATGGCCTCCTCCTGCACCTATTGTCTATTGTCTCTTGTCTATTGTCTATTGTCTATTGTCTATTGTCCTCAACTACCTCTTCTGGTAGCTCATTCTCTATACCCACTACCCTCAAAGTGAAAAAGTTATCCCTTGGGTTTCTATTAGATCTTTCCCTTCTCACCTTAAACTTATGCACTCTGGTTCTTGATTCCCCTGCTCTGGGTAAAAGACGCTGTGCGTTCTCTAGTTAGATAAAATCACAGCAACTACGCGGGACCCATGTGTAAGAAAAACTGGATTTGGCTCATTCAAAAACTCTTAACCACCAGAGTCATTGAGTCATAGAGTGATACAGCGTGGAAACAGGCCCTTCGGCCAAACGGGCCCTCCGACCAACATGCCCCATCTACACTGGTCCCATCTGCCTGCACTTGGCCCATATCCCTCCAATGCCTCTTAAGTATACAAAATCATGAGAGGAATAGATGCACAGGGTCTTTTATCCAGAGTAGGGGAATCGAGGACCAGAGGACATCAGTTCAAGGTGAAGGGAAAAGATTTAATAGGAATCTGAGGGGTAACTTTTTCACACAAAGGGTGGTGGGTGTCTGGAACAAGCTGCCAGAGGAGGTAGTTGAGGCTGGGACTATCCCATCATTGAAGAAACAGTTGGACAGGTATATGGATAGGACAGGTTTGGAGGGATATGGGCCAAGCACAGGCAAGTGGGACTAGGGTAGCTGGGACATTGTTGGCCGGTGTGGGCGAGTTGGGCCGAAGGGCCTGTTTCCACACAGTATCACTCTATGACTCTGACTCTATCTAACTGTTGCAATAATACCTGCCTCAACTACCTCCCCCAGCTGCTCGTTCCATACACCCACCAGCTTTAGTGTAAAAAGTTGCCCTTCAGGCTCTTATTAAGTCTAACCCCCCCTCACCTTAAACCTAAGGTATTTATTCACAAAATGCTGGAGTAACTCAGCGGGTCAGGCAGCATCTCAGGAGAGAAGGAATGGGTGACGTTTCGGGTCGAGACCCTTCTTCAGGCCTTAAACCTATGTTCTCTTGTTCTCGCTTCCCTAACTCCGGCCAAAAGTTTCTTATGCATTTACCTGAAGAAGGGTCTCAACCCAAAACGTCACCCATTCCTTCTCTCCTGAGATGCTGCCTGACCTGCTGAGTTACTCCAGCATTTTGTGATACCTTATGCATTTACCAAATCTATTCCTCTCGTGATTTAGATTTGTTTTTAGATTTAGAGATACAGCGCGAAAACAGGCCCTTCGGCCCACCGGGTCCGCGCCGCCCAGCGATCCCCGCACACTAACACTATCCTACACCCACTAGGGACAATTTTTACATTTACCCAGTCAATTAACCTACATACCTGTACGTCTTTGGAGTGTGGGAGGTAACCGAAGATGTCGGAGAAAACCCACGCAGGTCACGGAGAGAACGTACAAACTCCGTACAGACAGCGCCCGTAGTCAGGATCGAACCTGAGACTCCGGCACTGCATTCGCTGTAAGGCGGCAACTATACCGCTGCACCACCGTGACCGTCGTGATAAGATCAACCCTCATCCACCTGCGCTCCAAGGAGTGAAGTCCTAAAAGGACTAAACTCCCACAAGCAGAAGTATCTCTCCTTGCAAGGTCAGCCACTTTGCAAAATCAATGTCCTCTTTGGCCCACCTTCATGGATAGTCCCCGACATGAGGTGAACTGTTAAAGCTGCGTTCTTAATGTGAAAGCTGATTAGGAGAAAGCGTAATGGCTTTGTTAATGTGGCGTTTCTCCATTTAAATGTTAATTAAACAATTAATTATTCAATTGAGCATATACGGTTTGCTACAGGAAAAATATTTTGCACCGCGTCGATTGGCTTCACAGCTAATTGCGACCCAAAGTGTTGTTTAAACTGAGGATTGCGTGCCACTCTGTGAGGCTGGCTGACGGAAGGCAGGCTGTGCTAGGAAAACACTCCTGCGCAAATGTTTGAAGAACAAGTTTCAAGAGCGTAAAACACATTACCGTTTTAATTGGGACAAACAAAACAATTGTGGCAGAAGTGTGTGGAGGTGGCGGAGAATAGCAGCAGGACTTTGTGTACGATGGAGCTCCTGGGTGGCACCATGGCTCTCCTTCGACAAACATATCAAACACATCGCAAAGACAGCCTTCTTCCACCTCAAAAACATTGCCCGTCTCCGTCCATCCCTCTCCTTCACAGCTGCAGAAACCCTCATCCACGCCTTCATCACCTCCCGTCTGGACTACTGCAACAGCCTCCTCTACGGCGCACCCTCAAAAATCATCAATAAACTCCAACACATCCAAAACTCCGCTGCCCGTCGACTCACCCACACCCCGATCCGTGACCATATCACCCCCGTCCTTTACAAACTCCACTGGCTCCCCATCCCCCAGAGAATCCAGTACAAAATCCTCCTCATGACCTACAAAGCCCTCCATAACCTGGCCCCATCCTACCTGACCGACCTCCTCCACAGGCATACTCCCACCTGCACCCTCCGCTCTGCTGCTGCCAATCTCCTATCCCCCCACATCCGGACCAAACTCAGATCCTGGGGGGACAGGGCTTTCTCCATCGCTGCTCCCACCCTATGGAACTCACTACCCCAAACCGTCAGAGACTCCTCCACACTCACCACATTCAAAACATCACTGAAGTCTTACCTATTCAGTACTGCCTTCAACCACTGAAGGTCACCTCACCTTCTGTCTCCTTTCTCTGTTCGTTTACTTATTTATCTATTTATTTACTTCCCTATGTTCTCTAAATCCCTGTAAAGCGTCTTTGAGTATATGAAAAGCGCTATATAAATGTAATGCATTATTATTATTATTATTATGGCGCAGCGGGTAGAGCTGCTGCCCCACGCCGCCAGAGACGCGGGTTCCACCCTGACTGTGGCCGCTCGTCTGTACGGAGTCTGTACGTTCTCCGGAACAATGGACTATTTTCTAAATGGGGAGGGAATCCAGAAATCGGAGGTGCAGAGGAACTCTGTGGGACAGTGCTGGTGCAGGACTCCCAAAAAGTTAATCTGCAAGTCGAATCGGTAGTACGGAAGGCAAACGCAACGCTAGCAGTTATTTCAAGAGGGCTTGTATACAAAAACAGGGATGTAATGCTGAGGCTCTATAAGGCACTGGTTAGGCCGCATTTGGAATAGTGTGAGCAAATTTGGGCCCCATATCTGAGGAAGGATGTGCTGGCTCTGGAGAAGGTCCATAGGAGGTTTACGAGAACGATCCCAGGAATGAGTGGGTTAACCTATGATGAGAGTTTGTCGGCACTGGGCCTGCACTCGCTGGAGTTTAGAAGGTTCATTGAGACGTACCGAATAGTGAAAGGCTTGGATAGAGTGGATGTGGAGAGGATGTTTCCACTAGTGGGAGAGTCTAGGACCAGAGGGCACAGCCTCAGGATTAAAGGACGTTCCTTTAGGAAGGAGATGAGGAGGAATTTCTTTAGTCAGAGGGTGGTGAATCTGTGGACTTCCTTGCCACAGAAGGCTGTGGAGGCCAAATCAGTGGATATTTTTAAGGCAGGGATAGATTCTTGATTAGTACGGGTGTCAGGGGTTATGGGGAGAAGGCAGGAGAATGGGGTTAGGAGGGAGAGATAGATCAGCAATGATTGAATGGCGGAGCAGACATGATTTTAGATTTGTTTTAGATTTAGAGATACAGCGCCGAAACAGGCCCTTCGGCCCACCGGGTCCGCGCTGCCCAGCGATCCCCGCACATTAACACTATCCTACAAACACTAGGGACAATTTTTACATTTGCCCAGCCAATTACCCTACACACCTGCACGTCTTTGGAGTGTGGGAGGAAAACGAAGATCTCAGAGAAAACCCACGCAGGTCACAGGGAGAACGTACAAACTCCGCACAGACGGCACCCGTAATCGGGATCGAACCTGAGTCTCCGGCGCTGCATTCGCCGTAAGGCAGCAACTCTACCGCTGCGCCACCGTGCCGAATGGCCGAATGGCCTAATTCTGCTCCTACCACTTATGATCTTATGACCGTAAGACCTGACTGTGACTGCGTGGGTTTTCTCCAGGTGCTCCGATCTCCTCCCACATCCTAAGGACGTGCAGGTTTGTAAGTTACTTGGCTTCTGTAAATTGCCCGAGGGGTATCGGATATAACTAGTGAATGGCCGATCGCTTGATAGCGCAGACTCGGAGGAACCAAAGGGTTTGTTTCCATGCTGTATCTCTAAACTAATGGACCTAAATGGTTTGTAGGTTGATTGGGCTTTTGTAGAGGAAAAAAAAAAATTGCCTTTGGTGTGTTGGATGGAATAGTGGTTGGCACAGACTCGGTGGGCCAAAGGGTGTGTTTCCACGCTGTACATCTCAAGTCTGAAGTCTAACAGAAGTAGATGGGCGGCACGGTGGCGCAGCGGTAGAGTTGCTGCTTTACAGCGAATGCAGCGCCGGAGACTCAGGTTCGATCCCGACTACGGGTGCTGCACTGTAAGGAGTTTGTACGTTCTCCCCGTGACCTGCGTGGGTTTTCTCCGAGATCTTCGGTTTCCTCCCACACTCCAAAGACGTACAGGTATGTAGGTTAATTGGCTGGGTAAATGTAAAAATTGTCCCTAGTGGGTGTAGGATAGTGTTAATGTACGGGGATCGCTGGGCGGCACGGACTTGGAGGGCCGAAAAGGCCTGTTTCCGGCTGTATATATATGATATGATATGATATGATATGATAGATCGAGTGGGAAGGATTTACGGAGGTTCTATTTCAACGACGAGCAGCCAACAGCTTTCAGGATCAACATGGCGAAGGGAAACTCTGGTCAAAGTGTCATCTTGTAGTCACTTTGCCATTGTGCCATCTGTGCATGTTAAGACAGCAGGAGAGGATTTCAACAGAGTATTGCTTCATTTTACTATGTTGAGCCATGAGTTTCCAGAAAGCTTCATAAGGGCCCTTAAGCACTTAGTAATGGCAAATAGCAATGCTGAGACACACAAATGCTAAAATACAAAGCCATAAGCATCAGTAATTATCCAGTTAGTAAATGGGCAGATGGACATGCCTTCAATAAATTCTGCATTTCTCCACCATTTAACAATGACAAATTGTACGTGACCCGGAGACGTGGCAAGCAAGTTATTAAGCTTCAACATATATTAGTACCAAAATATGCACAAGCTTCATACGAGATCAGATTTTCACCCATCAATTCAAAACCCATTAATCTTTTTAAGCGAAGCTCTCCCTCCATTAAGATTATTAAGGGGTTGGACACGTTAGAGGCAGGAAACATGTTCCCAATGTTGGGGGGAGTCCAGAACCAGGGGCCACAGTTTATGAATAAGGGGTAGGCCATTTAGAACGGAGATGAGGAAAAACTTTTTCAGTCAGAGAGTTGTGAATCTGTGGAATTCTCTGCCTCAGAAGGCAGTGGAGGCCAATTCTCAGAATGCATTCAAGAGAGAGCTAGTTAGAGCTCTTAAGGATAGCGGAGTCAGGGGGTATGGGGAGAAGGCAGGAACAGGGTACTGATTGAGAATGATCAGCCATGATCACATTGAATGGTGGTGCTGGCTTGAAGGGCCGAATGGCCTCCTCCTGCACCTATTGTCTATTATCCATTGTCCATTGTCTATCTTAAACACCAGAAGGTTCAGGTTTAGTTTTATTATTGTTACAACTACCGAGGCACAGTGAAAAGCTTTGCTCTGCATGCCATCCAAGCAGTTCAGATAACGCCATACATAAACCCAATCAAGTCCAACTCAAGCACAACAGGTAGAGCAAAGGGGAAGATACAGAGTGCAGAATATAGTTCTCAGCATTGTAGCGCACCAGTTCCACAGACAAAGTCCAATGTCCGCAATGGGGTAGAGGTGAATCGGGCAGTACCCCAGCTTATGGAAGGGCTGTTCAGAGGCCTGATAACAGAGGGGGAGAAGCCGTCTCTGAGTCTGGTGGTGCGCGCTTTCAAGCTTCTGTACCTTCTGCCGGACGGGAACGGGGAGAAGAAGGAATGACCGGGGTGGGACAAGTCTTTGATTGTGCGGCTGCTTTCCTGAGGCATCGTGAAGTGTGGATGGAGTCGCTGGTGGGGAGTCGATGGTCCGGTCTGTGTGAGGGTATATCTGATCTTGAGTATAGGAGCAAAGAGGTCCTTCTGCAGTTGTACAGGTCCCTAGTGAGACCGCACCTGGAGTACTGTGTGCAGTTTTGGTCTCCAAATTTGAGAAGGATATTCTTGCTATTGAGGGCGTGCAGCGTAGGTTCACTAGGTTAATTCCCGGAATGGCGGGACTGTCATATGTTGAAAGACAGGATCGACTAGACTTGTGAATTTAGAAGGATGAGAGGGGATCTTATCGAAACGTATAAGATTATTAAGGGGTTGGACACGTTAGAGGCAGGAAACATGTTCCCAATGTTGGGGGAGTCCAGAACAAGGGGCCACAGTTTAAGAATAAGGGGTCGGCCATTTAGAACTGAGATGAGGAAAGACTTTTTCAGTCAGAGAGTTGTGAATCTGTGGAATTCTTTGCCTCAGAAGGCAGTGGAGGCCAATTCTCTGAATGCATTCAAGAGAGAGCTAGATAGAGCTCTTAAGGATAGCGGAGTCAGGGGGTATGGGGAGAAGGCAGGAACGGGGTACTGATTGGGAATGATCAGCCATGATCACATTGAATGGCGGTGCTGGATCGAAAGGCTGAATGGCCTCCTCCTGCACCAATGGCCTATTGTCCATTGAGATAGACACAAAAAGCTGGAGTGGATCAAGAGACTGACCCCTGACACCCATAACCCCTGACACCCGTACTAATCAAGACTCTATCTATCTCTGCCTTTAATTCTGAGGCTGTGCCCTCTGGTCCGAGACTCTCCCACCAGTGGAAACATCCTCTCCACATCCACTCTATCTAAGCCTTTCACTATTCTGTACGTTTCAATGAGGCCTCCCCCCTCATCCTTCTAAACTCCAGCGAGTACAGGCCCAGTGCTGACAAACGCTCATCGTACGTTAACCCACTCATTCCAGGGATCGTTCTCGTAAACCTCCTCTGGACCCTCTCCAACATTCATCTGACCAATGGGATCCCTTGCAAGCTGCCCACTTGGATCAGGAGGCACTGGCGAGGGATCCATCTATGACAAAAGTTGGGAAGACAACATTGACCGAAGAAAGAGGACATGTTGGATGTCCTAGAATCATAACGCTTAATCTTCAGAGCTGCTGTAGCAGAGATGAAGATAATTGAGAGTAGGCGATGGTGCCTTTGCAAAAGGCTGGGTGGGAGGAATTGCAGTGTACACACCTGTCGGCAGGTAGTGCAAGGAAATAACAGCAGATGCTGGTACAAATCGCAGGTATTTATTCACAAAATGCTGGAGTAACTCAGCAGGTCAGGTAGCATCTCAGGAGAGAAGGAATGGGTGACGTTTCGGGTCGAGACCCTTCTTCAGACAGTTCTGTCCTCTGTAATGTTCTAGGAGTCCAACAGCTAAAACTGTGTATCGCTGGAGAGCGAGCGGATGGTATCTACTTGTTCCTAGGATCACAGAGTCATACAGCTTGCTAACAGGCCCTTCAGCCCAACTTTTGCCCCAAGGTACAGCAGGCAGTGAAGAAAGCCAATGGAATGTTGTCCTTCATAACCAGAGGATTTGAGTATAGGAGCAAAGAGGTCCTTCTGCAGTTGTACAGGGTCCTCGTGAGACCGCACCTGGAGTACTGTGTGCAGTTGTACAGGGCCCTAGTGAGACCGCACCTGGAGTACTGTGTGCAATTGTACAGGGCCCTAGTGAGACCGCACCTGGAGTACTGTGTGTAGTTGTACAGGGCCCTAGTGAGACCGCACCTGGAGTACTGTGTGCAGTTTTGGTCTCCAAATTTCAGGAAGGACATCCTTGCTATTGAGGCAGTGCAGCGTAGGTTCACGAGGTTAATCCCCGGGATGGCAGGACTGTCATATGAGGAACGATTGAAAAGACTGGGCTTGTATTCACTGGAGTTTAGAAGGATGGGAGGGGATCTTTAAAGAGACGTATAAAATTATAAAAGGACTGGACAAGCTAGATGCAGGAAAAATGTTCCCAATGCAGAACCAGGGGCCAGGGTCTAAGAATAAATGGGAGGCCATTTAAGACTGAGGTGAGAAGGAACTTTTTCACCCAGAGAGTTGCGAATTTGTGGAATTCTCTGCCACAGAGGGCGGTGGAGGCCAAATCACTGGATGGATTTAAGAGAGAGAGATAGATAGGGGCTAGTGGAATCAAGGGATATGGGGAGAAGGCAGGCACGGGTTACTGATTGAGGACGATCAGCCATGATCACAATGAATGGCAGTGCTGGCTCGAAGGGCCGAATGGCCTCCACCTGCACCTATTTTCTATGTTTCTATGTTTCCCATGCCGACCAACATCTACACTAGTCCCCTCTGCATGCATTCGCCCATATTGCTCCAAAACTGTTATATTTATGTAGCTGTCTAAATGTTTGTTTTTAATGTTTAACTGTTCAATGTTCTATTCTTTATGTTCCATGAGTACTTGTTTCCAGCACTGTGAGACACAGCGGGTAATTCCACATATACCATGCAGGTATACAGGTAACATCTTAAAATGTATTCTATTAACATTTAAATGCGCCAAGCAATGCTGTTAATTGGTTCCATTAACATTGAAATGTATTGCAAAAATAATCCTAAGGAAATTCAGGAGCATTTTAAATGCATTATGGTCACATAATGAAAAAGACATAATTGAATATTCATTCCAGCAACATTATTAATGCATTCTCTTAACCCCAGAAATAAATACTGGTAGCATTTGAAATTAATTTTAATGACACAAAATAAATACTTAGGAATACATTGTAAATGAATCATGTTACACTTGGAAACAAGTTCTTAAACTATACTTTTTAGTAACATTACAAATATGTTCTTGCAGCATTGCGTGTCTGTGTGTGTGTGTGTGTGTGTGTGTGTGTGTGATAGTCACGTCAAATTATTGTGAATAGCATTGTAAATACATTCAGTACATGCAAATAAGTTCCCATAATATTGTAAAGGCATTATACTCACACAATAAGCCTGAAGTAGGGTCTCGACCCGAAACGTCACCCATCCCATGTTCTCCAGAGATGCTGCCTGACCCGCTGAGTTACTCCAGCACTCTGTGAAACGTCACCCATCCAGGTTCTCCAGAGATGCTGCCTGACCCGCTGAGTTACTCCAGCACTCTGTGAAACGTCACCCATCCATGTTCTCCAGAGATGCTGCCTGACCCGCTGAGTTACTCCAGCACTCTATGAAACGTCACCCATCCATGTTCTCCAGAGATGCTGCCTGACCCGCTGAGTTACTCCAGCACTCTGTGAAACGTCACCCATCCATGTTCTCCACAGATGCTGCCTGACCCGCTGAGTTACTCCAGCACTCTGTCAAACGTCACCCATCCATGTTCTCCAGAGATGCTGCCTGACCCGCTGAGTTACTCCAGCACTCTGTGAAACGTCACCCATCCATGTTCTCCAGAGATGCTGCCTGACCCGCTGAGTTATCATATCATATCATATATATACAGCCGGAAACAGGCCTTTTCGGCCCACCAAGTCCGTGCCGCCCAGCGATCCCCGTACATTAACACTATCCTACACCCACTAGGGACAATTTTTACATTTACCCAGCCAATTAACCTACATACCTGTACGTCTTTGGAGTTACTCCAGCACATTGTGTCTTCTTTTGTGAATCAGCATCCGCAGTTCCTTGATTCTACAGTGAACAGCTAGGTTTTGCATGTTATTCAAACAGATCGGATAATACCATACTTCAATATGTAAAGCCTTTGAATGTAGACTTTAGGCTTTGTTTTATGTCTGCACTATAATGGATTTTTTTCATTGGGCATTTTTTGTTTGTTATATTTTCTATTGAGTACTGTGTTTACAATCCTGTTGTGCTGCTGCTGCAAGTAAGAATTTCAATGTTCTGTCACAGTACACATGACAATAAAACACTCGTGACTGGTGACTCTTCAAATACAATCAAGTCAACAGGCAGAGCAAAGGGGAAGATACAGAGTGCGTAATATAGTTCTC
This sequence comes from Rhinoraja longicauda, assembly GCF_053455715.1. Taxonomy (NCBI): domain Eukaryota; kingdom Metazoa; phylum Chordata; class Chondrichthyes; order Rajiformes; family Arhynchobatidae; genus Rhinoraja; species Rhinoraja longicauda. The sequence goes on from NC_135957.1 coordinate 1,793,172, forward strand.
AGCAATGTAGAGCACCAGTTCCACAGACAAAGTCCAATGTCCGCAATGGGGGAGAGGTGAATCGGACAGTATGGGGTGGCACGGTGGCGTAGCGGTAGAGTTGCTGTCTAACAGTGCTTGCAGCGCCAGAGACCCGGGTTCCATCCCGACTACCAGGCGCTGAGTGTATGGATTTTGCACCTTCTTCCCGTGACCACGTGGGTTTTCTCCGAGACCTTTGGTTTAGATTTTAGACGGGTCTCAACCCAAAATGTCACCCATTCCCTCCCTCCTACATGCTGCCTGACCTGCTGAGTTACTCCACCATTTGTGATACCTTATGCATTTACCTAATCTATTCCTCTCGTGATTTAGATTTTTGGATTTGGAGATACAGCGCGGAAACAGGCCCTTCGGCCCACCGGGTCCGCGCCGCCCAGCGATCATGGGTTTCCTCCGAGATCTTCGGTTTCCTCCCACACTCCAAAGACGTACAGGTATGTAGGTTAATTGGCTGGGCAAATGTTTTTTAAAAATTGTCGCTAGTGGGTGTAGGATAGTGTTAGTGTGCGGGGATCGCTGGGCGGCGTGGACCCGGTGGGCCGCAGGGCCTGTTTCCGCGCTGTATCTCTAAATCTTAAAAAATATTTAAAAATTAACACTATCCTACACCAACTAGGGACAATTTTCACATTTACCGAGCCAATTAACCTACATACCTGCACGTCTTTGGAGTGTGGGAGGAAACCGAAGATCTCGGAGAAAACCCACGCAGGTCACGGGGAGAACGTACAAACTCCGTACAGACGGCGCTCGTAGTCGGGATGGAACCTGGGTCTCCGGCGCTGCATTCGCTGTAAGGCGGCAACTCTACCGCTGCGCCACCGTGACCGCCCTCACTCCAAAGATGTGCAGGTTTGTAGGTTAATTAGCTTGGTATAAGTGTAAATTGTCCAAATTGTGTGTCGGGTAGTGTTAATATGAGTGCTGTTTAGAAACATGGAAACATAAAAAATAGGTGCAGGAGTAGGCCATTCGGCCCTTCAAGCCTGCACCGCCATTCAATATGATCATGGCTGATCATCCAACTCAGTATCCCGTACCTGCCTTCTCTCCATACCCCCTGATCCCTTTAGCCACAGGGTCCACATCTAACTCCCTCTTAAATATAGCCAATGATCTGGCCTCAACTACCTTCTGTGGCAGAGAATTCCACAGATTCACCACTCTCTGTGTGAAAAAAGACTTTCTCATCTCGGTCCTAAAAGACTTCCCCCTTATCCTTAAACTGTGACCCCTTGTTCTGGACTTCCCCAACATCGGGAACAATCTTCCTGCATCTAGCCTGTCCAACCCCTTAAGAATTTTGTAAGTTTCTATAAGATCCCCCCTCAATCTTCTAAATTCCAGCGAGTACAAGCCGACTGGTTGGTGTGGACTCGGAGGGCCTGTTTCCGGGCTGTTTCTTTAAACTAAACTGAGTGCCCTAGCTCGTGGAAAGACCCTTCGGAAGTCTGATAACAGAGGGGAAGAGTCTGGTGGTGGTGCGCCTTCAAGCTTCTGTGTCCTTGCCTGACGGGAGCGGGGAGAAGAAGGAATGACCGGGGTGGGACAAGTCCTTGATGATGTCGGCTGTTCTCCCGAGGCAGCGTGAAGTGTGGACGGAGTCAATGGTGGGGAGTCTAGACATGTGTCTGGGTGGGAGATGTGGGGCAGATTGAACTGGGGGACGGTGGGGGTGGGAGAGAGGGTGGGAGGGGGTGGTGGGAGTGGTGTAATTGGGAGACAGATGCACTGGTGGGGAACCAGTACTGCTGTCAGTGTCATCGTCTATTCCTCCCTGACATCAGAGAAAGGCATCGTGCGTTGGAAGGAACTGCAGGTGCTGGTTTAAACCGACGATAGACACAAAATGCTGGAGTAACTCGGTGGGACAGGCAGCATCTCTGGAGAGAAGGGTCACCCATTCCTTCTCTCCAGCCTGTTCCGCTGAGTTACTCCAGCATTTTGTGTCTCACAGAGAACGGTATCCTAGTGGGCCCCTCCGATGTGCCTCAATGCAACTCTAGTTCAATTTTGTTTAGTTTATTGTCACGTGTACCAAGGGTACAGCGAAAGCTTTTTTTGCTTTCTATCCAGTCAGCAGAAAGACAATACACGATTACAATCGAGCCGTCCACAGTGTACAGATACATGATGAATAACGTTTAGTGCAAGGTGAGCTGTGGAGGAAAATAACTGCAGATGCCGGTACAAATCGAAGGTATCACAAAATGCTGGAGTTACTCAGCGGGTCAGGCAGCATCTCTGGAGAGAAGGAATGTGTGACGTTTCGGGTCGAGACCCTTCTTCAGACTGATGGATCAGTCTGGAGAAGGGTGTCGACCTGAAACGTCACACATTCGTTCTCTCCAGAGATGCTGCCTGACCTGCTGAGTAACTCCAGCCTTTTGTGATACTTTTAGTGCAAGGTAAAGTCTGATTAAAGATAGTCTGATGGACTCCAATGAGGTAGATAGTAGTTCAGCACTGCTCTCTGGTTGTGGTGGGATGGTTCAGTTGCCTGATAACAGCCGGGAAAGAAACTGTCCCTGAAACTGGAGGTGTGCGTTTCACACTTATAGACAATAGATAATAGACAATAGACAATAGGTGCAGAAGGAGGCACAAGTCACAGAAAATGTTAATGGTGGTCACGGGAGGAATGTGTCACAATACACAGTGCATCGCACCCTGCTGCGTATGGGGCTGCACACGGAGGACCAACAGCATATTGGGCAGGTGGCCACAATGTTTATCAATCCTACATTAATCCCATTCTAGTATTATAGAAAGACACCACATGGAAACAGGCCCACAGAGTCCAGGCTTACCATCAACAATCCATTTGCACTAATGGTCACGCGTGGCGGTGCCTAACAGCTGTGGCTCGCTGGCAGTCTGTTTGTCCTTTGTACTTTTTTGTTTGTATGTTGGTGTTGGGGTGTTTTGTTTTTGGCTGTTTTTTTGGCTGTGTATGTGTGTGGGTGGTGTGGGGGGGGGAATCTTTCTTTTTTTAGGTCTCTTCCTCGGGGCGAGGCTCGGCCGCGGGGCCTTCCATCGCCCGGCGCGGCTCGGTCGCGGGACTTAACAGCGCCCGGTACGGCCGCGGGACTTTCCAGCGCGGTGCGGCTCGGCCACGGGACTTAACAGCGCCCGGTGCGGCTCGGCCGCGGGACTTTCCATCGCCCGGTACGGCCGCGGGACTTAACAGCGCTGGTGTGACTCGGCCGCGGGACTTTCCATCGCCCGGTACGGCTCGGCCACGGGGACTTCCATTGCCCGGCACGGCCGCGGGACTTAACAGCGCCGGTGCGATTCAGCCACGGGGACTTCCATCGCCCGGTACGGCTCGGCCACGGGGACTTTCCATCTCCTTGCGGGGGCTGTGCGGGTCGATCGCCTCGGGAGGGGTCGAGCTGTCTGTACGTGGGAGGGGCATGGGGGAAGAGAGGGGAAGTTTTGTTGCCTCCATCACAGTGAGGGGGTGTTTGGAGTCACTGTGATGGATGTTTGTGTTGGGGTCGTGTGTCTTGTGTTTTTTTGTTTTTTTGTACTGCTGGCAAATTAATCTCGTTCGGTAAAACGAATGACAAATAAAGCTATTCTGTATTCTGTATTCTGTATCTATCCCAACTTTATTCCCTCCATATTGTCATCAATTCCTCCCACTTACCTACACTCGAGGCAATGTTTGGAGACCAATTAACCTAACAATCTGCACACCTCTGTGTGGGATTTAATTTAGTTTAGAGATACAGTGTGGAAACAGGCCCTTCAGCCCACCGAGTCCGTGCCGACACATTAACACTACCCTACACACACCGAGGACAATTCTTACATTTTATACCAAGCCAATTAACCTACAAACCTGTACGTCTTCGGAGTGTGGGAGGGAACTGAAGATCTCGGAGAAAACCCACGCGGGTCACGGGGAGAACGTACAAACTCCGTGCAGACGGCGCCCGTAGTCAGGATGGAACCCGGGTCTCCAGCGCTCTAAAGCTGCTGCTCCACCACCTTGGCACACTTAAATGTGGGAGGAAACCGGAGCACAGAGAGCAAAACCACACGGTCTGAGGGAGACTGTTGGCGAGACCCCATGTAGAATATTTGTGTTCAGTTCTGGGCGCCATGTTATAGGAAAGATATTGTCAAGCTTGAAAGGGTAGTCCTTTCCTGTTGGGGTTGGACACGTTAGAGGCAGGAAGTTATTAAGGGGTTGGACACGTTAGAGGCAGGAAACTTGTTCCCAATGTTGAGGGAGTCCAGAACAAGGGGCCACAGTTTAAGAATAAGGGGTAGGCCATTTAGAACTGAGATGAGGAAAAAGGTTTTCAGTCAGAGAGTTGTGAATCTGTGGAATTCTCTGCCTCAGAAGGCAGTGGAGGCCAATTCTCTGAATGCATTCAAGAGAGAGCTGGATAGAGCTCTTAGGGATAGTGGAGTCAGGGGGTATGGGGAGAAGGCAGGAACGGGGTACTGATTGAGAATGATCAGCCATGATCACATTGAATGGCAGTGCTGGCTCGAAGGGCCGAATGGCCTCCTGCTGCACCTATTGTCTATTGTCTATTGTCCTCACGGCCCTTGACAATAGCACGTTACACTGGCTACAACGCCTGTAGGGCGTTACATAATTTCTGCTGCATCAAACGCAAGAAGAAGGGTTCAGAAAAGATTTAACAAGGATGGTGCCAGGACTAGAGGGTGTGAGCTACAGGGAGAGGTTGAGTAGGCTGGGCCTCTATTCCATGGAGCGCAGGAGGATGAGGGGAGGTGTACAAAATCATGAGAGGAGTAGATCGGGTAGACGCACAGAGTCTTTTACCCAGAGTAGAGGGAATGGAGGACCAGAGGACATAGGTTCAAGGTGAAAGGAAAAAGATTTAATAGGAATCTGAGGGGTAACGATTTCACACAGTGGGTGGTGGGTGTGTGGAACGAGCTGCCAGAGGAGGTAGTTGAGGCTGGGACTATTCCATCGTTTAAGAAACATTTGGATAGGTACATGGATAGGACAGGTTTGGTGGGATATAGACCAAGCGCGGGCAGGTGGGATGAGTATAGCTGGGACGTTGTGGGTGAGTTGGGCCGAGGGGCCTGTTTCCACACTGTACCACTCTATGACTCTATGCGAACGTGAAAACTCCGCAGAGAAATCACCCGTGGTCAGGATGGAGTCTGGTCTCCGGTGCTGTGCGCTCGGCAGCTGCTCCATTGTGTTGTTGCTCATTGATCCCACGTTCTCGCATCATCTCTCCAAAGGTTTTTACTGCTCACCGACATTAAAAGTGTCAGGTTTGTTGTAAAAGACACACACACAGTCAACCTTGATAAATTATGTTCGGCTTCTGGGCAATCTCTGCAGTGTTATTGACTGGAATGCGGATGTGAAGCATGTCGTGGATCTGAGAGATCGTGTAAGAAGGAGGCATACGAGACTGCAGATGTCCTGGACCCGGCACATTGAATGGGGTACTGATTGGGCAGGAACGGGGTACTGATTGAGAATGATCAGCCATGATCACATTGAATGGCGGTGCTGGCTCGAAGGGCCGAATGGCCTCCTCCTGCACCTATTGTCTATTGTCTATTGTCTATTGATGCAATCATACCGAAAGCCCATCGATGCCTCTACATCCTTAGACGGGTTCAGGAGGTTTTTGATTTAGAGCTACAGCGCGGAAACAGGCCCTTCGGCCCACCGGGTCCGCGCCGCCCAGCGATCCCCGCACACTAACACTATCCTACACACACTGGGGACATTTTTTTTTTTTTAACATTTGCCCAGCCAATTAACCTACAAACCTGCACGTCTTTGGAGTGTGGGAGGAAACCGAAGATCTCGGAGAAAACCCACGCAGGTCACGTGGAAAACGTACAGACGGCGCCCGTAATCAGTATCGAACCCGGGTCTCCGGCGCTGCATTCGCTGTAAGGCAGCAACTCTACCGCTGCGCCACCGTGCCGCCCACGTTCAATACCTCTCCGAATCCGCCCATGAGCTTTTATCCGTGTACGGTCAAGAGGGTATTGACCGGTTGCACCTTGGTAACGCCCAAGAAGGAAGAAGACTGCAAAAACTGGTGACGCTGCCAACTGACCTCCCCCACCACCATCGAAGGGATCTACAGGAGTCACCAGCTCAAAAAGGCAGCCAGCATCATCAGAGACCCACACCACCCTGGCCACACTCTCATCTCACTCGCGCCATCGGGACGAAGGTACAGGAGCCTGAAAACTGTCACGTCCGGGTTTAGGGGAAGGGTCTCGACCCAAAACATCGGCCATTCCTTCCATCCAGAGATGCCCACTGTCCAATGGAGTTACTCCAGCATTTTGTGTCCATCTTCAGCGTAAACCTGCACCTGCAGTTCCTTCCTACGCATTCATGGTCGCATCTTCCCTACAACCACCAGGCTATTAAACACCACAACCTCCAAATAGGGTCCGAACTACATAGACTTGAGCGGTATTGTCTTTTATCTTTGCAATGTTTATGTTTGTTTATTTCTTTATATACACCGTTCAGCCAAAACATTATGACCAATGACAGGTGAAGTGAATAACATTGATGATCTTGTTACAATGGCAAATGTCAAGGGGTGGGATATATTAGGCAGCAAGTGAACAGCCAGTTCTTGAAGTCGATATGTTGGATGCAGGAGAAATGGGCAGGAGTAAAGACCTGAGCGACTTTGAGAAGGGGCAAGTTGTTATGGCCAGACGACTGGGTCAGAGCATCTGTGAAACGGCAAGGCTTGTGGGGTGCTCCCGGTCAGCAGTGGTGAGTACCTACCGACAGTGGTCCGAGGAGGGACAAACCACAAACCGGCGACAGACAGGGTGTTGGGCGCCCAAGGCTCATCGATGCGCGAGGGCAACGAAGGCTATCCCGTCTGGTCCGAACCGACAGAAGGTCGACTGTGGCACAAGTCACAGAAAATGTTAATGGTGGTCACGGGAGGAATGTGTCACAATACACAGTGCATCGCACCCTGCTGCGTATGGGGCTGCACACGGAGGACCAACAGCATATTAGGCAGGTGGTCATAATGTTTTGGCTCATCAGGTCATAATGTTTTGGCTGATCGGTGTATTATCGGAACTTATTTTGTTGGATATTATGGTGTTTACAGAGTACTATGCTTACTTATCAGTTGGGCCGCTGCAAGTAAGAATTTCATTGTTCCCTTTAGGAACACATGACAATAAAACATCCATGAAATTGAAGTAAGAAAAAAACTGCTGGAGGAACTCAACAGGTCAGGCAGCATCTGTACCTCAGGATAATGTAGGGTCTCAAACTGAAAAGTTGGCTATCCCTTTATATTTGGCAGTGCAGCGTAGGTTCATGAGATTGATCCCTGGGATGGCGGGACTGTCATATGAGGAAAGATTGGAAAGACTGGGCTTGTATTCACTGGAGTTTAGAAGGATGAGAGGGGATCTTATAGAGACATATAAAATTATAAAAGGACTGGACAAGCTAGATGAAGGAAAAATGTTCCCAATGTTGGGGGAGTCCAGAACCAGGGGACACAGTCTAAGAATAAAGGGGAGGCCATTTAAAACTGAGGTGAGAAGGAACTTTTTCACCCAGAGAGTTCTGAATTTGTGGAATTCTCTGCCACAGTGGGCAGTGGAGGCCAAATCACTGGATGGATTTAAGAGAAAGTTAGATAGAGCTCTCGGGGCTAGTGGAATCAAGGGGTATGGGGAGAAGGCAGGCACAGGTTATTGATTGTGGACGATCAGCCATGATCACAATGAATGGTGGTGTTGGCTCGAAGGGCCGAATGGCCTCCTCCTATACCTATTTTCTATGTTTTTATGTTTATGTTTACCTCCACAGATGCTGCCTGACCCACTGAGTTCTCCCAATGGTTTGTTCATACTTCATCATGCTGATGAAACTGTTAATATTTATCAATTGCATTCCACTGTAGTTTCAGTTCTGTTCTGGCCGCCCCACTATATGAAGAATGTGGAAGCTTCATAGAAGGTGCATAAGAACATTGTGTAGGAAGGAACTGCAGATGCTGGTTTACATTGAAGATAGACACAAAATGCTGGAGTAACTCAGCGGGTCAGGCAGCAGCTCTGGAGAGAAGGCATGGGTGACGTTTCGGGTCGAGACCCTTCTTCAGACTGAGAGGGAGACGCAGAGATAAAGAATGTAAGGTGTGAAAATGAGACATCAAAGGGGATGTGGTTCAAGGAAAATGTAGAATAGATCATTGTTACATGGAAAGTAGGTGCAGGAGTAGGCCATTCTGCCCTTTAAGCCAGCACCGCCATTCAATGTGATCATGGCTGATCATCCGGAATCAGTACCCCATTCCTGCTTTTTCTCCATATCCCTTGATTCCATAGCTAGGGGAAGGTGATAACAAACCATGGGCAGCTTGCAGCCCAGTGGTATGAACATTGACTTATCCAACATTAGATAGTTCCTCTGTCCCTCAGCGTGGAAACAGGCCAATCGGCCCACTGAGTCCGCACCAACCAGCAATCCCCGCACATTAACACTATCCTATACACACGAGGGACAATTTTACATTTATACCAAGCAATCAACCTACAAACCTGCACATTTTTGGAGTGTGGGAGGAAACCGAAGATCTCGGAGAATACCTAAACCAACGCAGGTCACGTGGACATACGTACAAACTCCGTACAGACGGCACCCGCAGTCGGGATCGAACCCGGATCCCTGTCGCTGTAAGGCTGCACGCCCCCCAGTCGCTTACAGAGTTGCCTTTCAGTTGAAAGCGATGTGAAACACTTGGACAATAATGCAGGTAGTATAAGAAAATAACCGCAGATGCTGGTACAAATCGAAGGTATTTAAGTATTGTAGGTAAGACAGAGGTTCACCTGCACCTCCTCCAACCTCATCTATTGCATCCGCTGCTCCAGATGTCAACTTGTTTACATCGGCAAAACCAAACATAGGCTCGGCGATCGCTTCGCTCAACACCTGCGCTCGGTCCGCATTAACCAATCTGATCTCCCAGTGGCTGAGCACTTCAACTCCCCCTCCCATTCCCAGTCTGACCTTTCTGTCATGGGCCTCATCCAGTGCCATAGTGAGGCCCACCGCAAATTGGAGTAACAGCACCTCATATTTCGCCTCGGCAGCTTGCAGCCCAGCGGTATGAACATTGACTTCTCTAACTTTAGATAGTTCCTCTGTCCCTCTCTTCCCCTCCTCCTTCCCAGATCTCCCTCTATCTTCCTGTCTCCACCTATATCCTTCCTTTGTCCCGCCCCCCTGGCATCAGTCTGAAGAAGGGTCTCGACCCGAAACGTCACCCATTCCTTCTCTCCTGAGATGCTGCCTGACCTGCTGAGTTACTCCAGCATTTTGTGAATAAATACCTTCGATTTGTACCAGCATCTGCAGTTATTTTCTTACAAAGCATACATTAAATGCAGGTATTTATTCACAAAATGCTGGAGTAACTCAGCAGGTCAGGCAGCATCTCAGGAGAGAAGGAATGGGTGACGTTTCGGGTCGAGACCCTTCTTCAGACTGATGTCAGGGGGCGGGACAATGGAAGGATATAGGTGGAGACAGGAAGATAGAGGGAGATCTGGGAAGGAGGAGGGGAAGAGAGGGACAGAGGAACTATCTAAAGTTGGAGAAGTCAATGTTCATACCACTGGGCTGCAAACTGCCCAGGCGAAATATGAGGTGCTGTTCCTCCAATTTCCGGTGGACCTCACTATGGCACTGGAGGAGGCCCATGACAGAAAGGTCAGACTGGGAGTGGGAGGGGGAGTTGAAGTGCTCAGCCACCGGGAGATCAGTTTGGTTAATGCGGACCGAGCGCAGGTGTTCAGCGAGGCGATTGCGAGCCTGCGTTTGGTTTTGCCAATGTAAATAAGTTGACATCTAGAGCAGCGGATGCAATAGATGAGGTTGGAGGAGGTGCAGGTGAACCTTTGTCTCTCCTGGAAAGACAGTTTGGGTCCTTGGATGGAGTTGAAGGGGGAGGTAAAGGGACAGGTGTTGCATCTCGTGCGGTTGCAGGGGAAAGTGCCCGGGTTTGGGGTGGTTTGGGTGGGAAGGGACGAGTGGACCAGGGAGTTACGGAGGGAACGGTCTCTGCGGAACGCAGAGAGGGGAGGGGATGGGAAGATGTGGCCAATGGTGGGGTCACGTTGTAGGTGACGGAAATGCAGTGCTTCCTACACGGGACAAGCAAATGATCTGGGGAACTGTCCAGTGCTGAAACAGTGCATCAGTCCGGTGTTGAACTGAACCAGGAGTGGAGATCTGGGGAACTGTCCACAGTGCTGAAACACAGCATCAGTGTAGTGCTATCCAGAGAAAGCACTACAGCACTGATGTGCATTATTGTCCATTTATTCACAAAATGCTGGAGTAACTCAGCAGGTCAGGCAGCATCTCAGGAGAAGGAATGGGTGACGTTTCGGGTCGAGACCCTTCTTCAGACTGATGTCAGGGGGGCGGGACAAAGGAAGGATATAGGGGGGACAGGAAGATAGAGGGAGATCTGGGAAGGAGGAGGGGAAGAGAGGGACAGAGGAACTATCTAAAGTTAGAGAAGTCAATGTTCATACCGCTGGGCTGCAAGCTGCCGAGGCGAAATATGAGGTGCTGTTACTCCAATTTGCGGTGGGCCTCACTATGGCACTGGAGGAGGCCCATGACAGAAAGGTCAGACTGGGAATGGGAGGGGGAGTTGAAGTGCTCAGCCACTGGGAGATCAGATTGGTTAATGCGGACCGAGCGCAGGTGTTGAGCGAAGCGATCGCCGAGCCTATGTTTGGTTTCGCCGATGTAAACAAGTTGACATCTGGAGCAGCGGATGCAATAGATGAGGTTGGAGGAGGTGCAGGTGAACCTCTGTCTTACCTACAATACTTAAATACCTTCGATTTGTACCAGCATCTGCGGTTATTTTCTTATACTACCTGCATTATTGTCCAAGTGTTTCACATCGCTTTCAACTGAAAGGCAACTCTGTAAGCGACTGGGGGGCGTGCAGCCTTACAGCGACAGGGATCCGGGTTCGATCCCGACTGCGGGTGCCGTCTGTACGGAGTTTGTACGTATGTCCACGTGACCTGCGTTGGTTTAGGTTTTCTCCGAGATCTTCGGTTTCCTCCCACACTCCAAAAATGTGCAGGTTTGTAGGTTGATTGCTTGGTATAAATGTAAAATTGTCCCTCGTGTGTATAGGATAGTGTTAATGTGCGGGGATTGCTGGTTGGTGCAGACTCAGTGGGCCGATTGGCCTGTTTCCACGCTGTATCTCTAAACTAAACTAAACTAAACTGCAGGCAGCCTTGTTTATTCAATACATAATCAGATCCCTGAACTTTAACTGCAGTCTGCACATTAACCACCCCGCTGTTGGAATTGGTGGGTTTAAATCTACCAATAATTTACATTGCAGCCATAAAACTGTTTCTTGAGCTGCCATTCTGTCTTATGCTGTGTGAAACATTCTGATTTTCTTGTAATGGTAAAATGTGCACAGTTTCTCTTGTTCTGTGAAACATTATGCTTTTAATAAACAGGGCTTCCTGCAGCTGTACACAGAGATGTTTTTCAGTTAAAAGCTACATGAAACACTTGGACAATAATATACATTAGTGTTGTAATGAACAACATTGAGTGCTTTCAGGTTTTTTATTTTTTTATTTGTGAAGCTGCAGTGTGAAACAGGCCCTTCGGCTCACCAAAGTCGGCACCGATCAGCGATCCCCGCACTCTAACACAATCTTGCACTAAGGACGATTTTTAAGATTTTCATACCAAGTCAATTAACTTACAAACCTGTACGACTTTGGAGTGTAACAATAGACAATAGACAATAGGTGCAGGAGGCCATTCGGCCCTTCGAGCCAGCACCACCATTCACTGTGATCATGGCTGATCATTCTCAATCAGTACCCCGTTCCTGCCTTCTCCCCATACCCCCTGACTCCGCTATCCTTAAGAGCTCTATCTAGCTCTCTCTTGAATGCATTCAGAGAAATGGCCTCCACTGCCTTCTGAGGCAGAGAATTCCACAGATTCACAACTCTGACTGAAAAAGTTTTTTCCTCATCTCAGTTCTAAATGGCCTACCCCTTATTCTTAAACTGTGGCCCCTTGTTCTGGACTCCCCCAACATTGGGAACATGTTTCCTGCCTCTAACGTGTCCAACCCCTTAATAATCTTGTACGTTTCGATAAGATCTCCTCTCATCCTTCTAAATTCCAGTGTATACAAGCCTAGTCGCTCCAGTCTTTCAACATATCACAGTCCCGCCATTCCAGGAGTGAACCAAAGTTCTCAGAGAAAACCCGCGCAGATCACCAGAAGTACGTACAAACTCCATACAGACAGCACCCATAGTTGGGATCGAACCCATGTTGCTGTAAGACAGCAACTCTACTGCTGCGCCACTGTGGTGCCAAGGGATTAAAGGGCACTGGATGTGTTGGTATTGTGCTCATACATTTCCAGTGGGACTTGTTTATGTTCACTGTTATCTGCATGCAAGCGATGAATCTGACGCCTCCAATTTAATCTCCACACTGCCTTTCCCCTGGTGAGGTCGAGACAGAGGCAGCAGCCACATGTCGATCACCGCAGCATGTTTGAGTTTGAGTTTAAATTGAGTTGCTATTTATGTTTACAATCGAGCCATCCAGAGTGTACGGATGCATGATAAAAGGAATTATGTGAATAACGTTTAGTGCAAGGTAAAGCCAGCAAAGTCTGATCGAGGATAATCCAAGGGTCATCAAAGAGGTAGATAGTAGTTCAGCACTGCTCTCTGGTTGTGGTAGGATGGTTCTGCTGCCGCATAACAGCTGGGAAGAAACTGTCCCTGAATCTGGAGGTGTGCGTTTTCACACTTCTGTACCTTTCACCCGATGGGAGAGAGGAGAAGAGAGAGTGGCCGGGGTGCGACTCATCTTTGAGAGGGGATCTTATCGAAACATATAAGATTATTAAGGTGTTGGACACGTTAGAGGCAGGAAACATGTTCCCAATGTTGGGGGAGTCCAGAACCAGGGGCCACAGTTTAAGAATAAGGGGTAGGCCATTTAGAACGGAGATGAGGAAAAACTTTTTCAGTCAGAGAGTTGTGAATCTGTGGAATTATCTGCCTCAGAAGGCAGTGGAGGCCAATTCTCTGAATGTATTCAAGAGAGAGTTAGAAAGAGCTCTTAAGGATAGCGGAGTCAGGGGGTATGGGGAGAAGGCAGGAACGGGGTACTGATTGTGAATGATCAGCCATGATCACATTGAATGGCGGTGCTGGCTTGAAGGGCCGAATGGCCTCCTCCTGCACCTATTGTCTATTGTCTATTGTCTATTGTCTATTGTCCTCAACTACCTCTTCTGGTAGCTCATTCCCTATACCCACTACCCTCAAAGTGAAAATGTTATCCCTTGGGTTTCTATTAGATCTTTCCCTTCTCACCTTAAACTTATGCACTCTGGTTCTTGATTCCCCTGCTCTGGGTAAAAGACGCTGTGCGTTCTCTAGTTAGATAAAATCACAGCAACTACGCGGGACCCATGTGTAAGAAAAACTGGATTTGGCTCATTCAAAAACTCTTAACCACCAGAGTCATTGAGTCATAGAGCGATACAGCGTGGAAACAGGCCCTTCGGCCAAACGGGCCCTCCGACCAACATGCCCCATCTACACTGGTCCCATCTGCCTGCACTTGGCCCATATCCCTCCAATGCCTCTTAAGTATACAAAATCATGAGAGGAATAGATGCACAGGGTCTTTTATCCAGAGTAGGGGAATCGAGGACCAGAGGACATCAGTTCAAGGTGAAGGGAAAAGATTTAATAGGAATCTGAGGGGTAACCTTTTCACACAAAGGGTGGTGGGTGTCTGGAACAAGCTGCCAGAGGAGGTAGTTGAGGCTGGGACTATCCCATCATTGAAGAAACAGTTGGACAGGTATATGGATAGGACAGGTTTGGAGGGATATGGGCCAAGCACAGGCAAGTGGGACTAGGGTAGCTGGGACATTGTTGGCCGGTGTGGGCGAGTTGGGCCGAAGGGCCTGTTTCCACACAGTATCACTCTATGACTCTATGACTCTATCTAACTGTTGCAATAATACCTGCCTCAACTACCTCCCCCAGCTGCTCGTTCCATACACCCACCAGCTTTAGTGTAAAAAGTTGCCCTTCAGGCTCTTATTAAGTCTAACCCCCCTCACCTTAAACCTAAGGTATTTATTCACAAAATGCTGGAGTAACTCAGCGGGTCAGGCAGCATCTCAGGAGAGAAGGAATGGGTGACGTTTCGGGTCGAGACCCTTCTTCAGACCTTAAACCTATGTTCTCTTGTTCTCGCTTCCCTAACTCCGGCCAAAAGTTTCTTATGCATTTACCTGAAGAAGGGTCTCAACCCAAAACGTCACCCATTCCTTCGCTCCTGAGATGCTGCCTGACCTGCTGAGTTACTCCAGCATTTTGTGATACCTTATGCATTTACCAAATCTATTCCTCTCGTGATTTAGATTTGTTTTTAGATTTAGAGATACAGCGCGAAAACAGGCCCTTCAGCCCACCGGGTCCGCGCCGCCCAGCGATCCCCGCACACTAACACTATCCTACACCCACTAGGGACAATTTTTACATTTACCCAGTCAATTAACCTACATACCTGTACGTCTTTGGAGTGTGGGAGGTTAGCGAAGATGTCGGAGAAAACCCACGCAGGTCACGGAGAGAACGTACAAACTCCGTACAGACAGCGCCCGTAGTCAGGATCGAACCTGAGACTCCGGCACTGCATTCGCTGTAAGGCGGCAACTCTACCGCCGCGCCACCGCGGCCGTCGTGATAAGATCAACCCTCATCCACCTGCGCTCCAAGGAGTGAAGTCCTAAAAGGACTAAACTCCCACAAGCAGAAGTCTCTCTCCTTGCAAGGTCAGCCACTTTGCAAAATCAATGTCCTCTTTGGCCCACCTTCATGGATAGTCCCCGACATGAGGTGAACTGTTAAAGCTGCGTTCTTAATGTGAAAGCTGATTAGGAGAAAGCGTAATGGCTTTGTTAATGTGGCGTTTCTCCATTTAAATGTTAATTAAACAATTAATTATTCAATTGAGCATATACGGTTTGCTACAGGAAAAATATTTTGCACCGCGTCGATTGGCTTCACAGCTAATTGCGACCCAAAGTGTTGTTTAAACTGAGGATTGCGTGCCACTCTGTGAGGCTGGCTGACGGAAGGCAGGCTGTGCTAGGAAAACACTCCTGCGCAAATGTTTGAAGAACAAGTTTCAAGAGCGTAAAACACATTACCGTTTTAATTGGGACAAACAAAACAATTGTGGCAGAAGTGTGTGGAGGTGGCGGAGAATAGCAGCAGGACTTTGTGTACGATGGAGCTCCTGGGTGGCACCAAGGCTCTCCTTCGACAAACATATCAAACACATCGCAAAGACAGCCTTCTTCCACCTCAAAAACATTGCCCGTCTCCGTCCATCCCTCTCCTTCACAGCTGCAGAAACCCTCATCCACGCCTTCATCACCTCCCGTCTGGACTACTGCAACAGCCTCCTCTATGGCGCACCCTCAAAAATCATCAATAAACTCCAACACATCCAAAACTCCGCTGCCCGTCGACTCACCCACACCCCGATCCGTGACCATATCACCCCCGTCCTTTACAAACTCCACTGGCTCCCCATCCCCCAGAGAATCCAGTACAAAATCCTCCTCATGACCTACAAAGCCCTCCATAACCTGGCCCCATCCTACCTGACCGACCTCCTCCACAGGCATACTCCCACCTGCACCCTCCGCTCTGCTGCTGCCAATCTCCTATCCCCCCACATCCGGACCAAACTCAGATCCTGGGGGGACAGGGCTTTCTCCATCGCTGCTCCCACCCTATGGAACTCACTACCCCAAACCGTCAGAGACTCCTCCACACTCACCACATTCAAAACATCACTGAAGTCTCACCTATTCAGTACTGCCTTCAACCACTGAAGGTCACCTCACCTTCTGTCTCCTTTCTCTGTTCGTTTACTTATTTATCTATTTATTTACTTCCCTATGTTCTCTAAATCCCTGTAAAGCGTCTTTGAGTATATGAAAAGCGCTATATAAATGTAATGCATTATTATTATTATTATTATGGCGCAGCGGGTAGAGCTGCTGCCCCACGCCGCCAGAGACGCGGGTTCCACCCTGACTGTGGCCGCTCGTCTGTACGGAGTCTGTACGTTCTCCGGAACAATGGACTATTTTCTAAATGGGGAGGGAATCCAGAAATCGGAGGTGCAGAGGAACTCTGTGGGACAGTGCTGGTGCAGGACTCCCAAAAAGTGAATCTGCAAGTCGAATCGGTAGTACGGAAGGCAAACGCAACGCTAGCAGTTATTTCAAGAGGGCTTGTATACAAAAACAGGGATGTAATGCTGAGGCTCTATAAGGCACTGGTTAGGCCGCATTTGGAATAGTGTGAGCAAATTTGGGCCCCATATCTGAGGAAGGATGTGCTGGCTCTGGAGAAGGTCCATAGGAGGTTTACGAGAACGATCCCAGGAATGAGTGGGTTAACCTATGATGAGAGTTTGTCGGCACTGGGCCTGCACTCGCTGGAGTTTAGAAGGTTCATTGAGACGTACCGAATAGTGAAAGGCTTGGATAGAGTGGATGTGGAGAGGATGTTTCCACTAGTGGGAGAGTCTAGGACCAGAGGGCACAGCCTCAGGATTAAAGGACGTTCCTTTAGGAAGGAGATGAGGAGGAATTTCTTTAGTCAGAGGGTGGTGAATCTGTGGACTTCCTTGCCACAGAAGGCTGTGGAGGCCAAATCAGTGGATATTTTTAAGGCAGGGATAGATTCTTGATTAGTACGGGTGTCAGGGGTTATGGGGAGAAGGCAGGAGAATGGGGTTAGGAGGGAGAGATAGATCAGCAATGATTGAATGGCGGAGCAGACATGATTTTAGATTTGTTTTAGATTTAGAGATACAGCGCCGAAACAGGCCCTTCGGCCCACCGGGTCCGCGCTGCCCAGCGATCCCCGCACATTAACACTATCCTACAAACACTAGGGACAATTTTTACATTTGCCCAGCCAATTACCCTACACACCTGCACGTCTTTGGAGTGTGGGAGGAAAACGAAGATCTCAGAGAAAACCCACGCAGGTCACAGGGAGAACGTACAAACTCCGCACAGACGGCGCCCGTAATCGGGATCGAACCTGAGTCTCCGGCGCTGCATTCGCCGTAAGGCAGCAACTCTACCGCTGCGCCACCGTGCCGAATGGCCGAATGGCCTAATTCTGCTCCTACCACTTATGATCTTATGACCGTAAGACCTGACTGTGACTGCGTGGGTTTTCTCCAGGTGCTCCGATCTCCTCCCACATCCTAAGGACGTGCAGGTTTGTAAGTTACTTGGCTTCTGTAAATTGCCCGAGGGGTATCGGATATAACTAGTGAATGGCCGATCGCTTGATAGCGCAGACTCGGAGGAACCAAAGGGTTTGTTTCCATGCTGTATCTCTAAACTAATGGACCTAAATGGTTTGTAGGTTGATTGGGCTTTTGTAGAGGAAAAAAAAAATTTGCCTTTGGTGTGTTGGATGGAATAGTGGTTGGCACGGACTCGGTGGGCCAAAGGGTGTGTTTCCACGCTGTACATCTCAAGTCTGAAGTCTAACAGAAGTAGATGGGCGGCACGGTGGCGCAGCGGTAGAGTTGCTGCTTTACAGCGAATGCAGCGCCGGAGACTCAGGTTCGATCCTGACTACGGGTGCTGCACTGTAAGGAGTTTGTACGTTCTCCCCGTGACCTGCGTGGGTTTTCTCCGAGATCTTCGGTTTCCTCCCACACTCCAAAGACGTACAGGTATGTAGGTTAATTGGCTGGGTAAATGTAAAAATTGTCCCTAGTGGGTGTAGGATAGTGTTAATGTACGGGGATCGCTGGGCGGCACGGACTTGGAGGGCCGAAAAGGCCTGTTTCCGGCTGTATATATATGATATGATATGATATGATAGATCGAGTGGGAAGGATTTACGGAGGTTCTATTTCAACGACGAGCAGCCAACAGCTTTCAGGATCAACATGGCGAAGGGAAACTCTGGTCAAAGTGTCATCTTGTAGTCACTTTGCCATTCTGCCATCTGTGCATGTTAAGACAGCAGGAGAGGATTGCAACAGAGTATTGCTTCATTTTACTATGTTGAGCCATGAGTTTCCAGAAAGCTTCATAAGGGCCCTTAAGCACTTAGTAATGGCAAATAGCAATGCTGAGACACACAAATGCTAAAATACAAAGCCATAAGCATCAGTAATTATCCAGTTAGTAAATGGGCAGATGGACATGCCTTCAACAATTTCTGCATTTCTCCACCATTTAACAATGACAAATTGTACGTGACCCGGAGACGTGGCAAGCAAGTTATTAAGCTTCAACATATATTAGTACCAAAATATGCACAAGCTTCATACGAGATCAGATTTTCACCCATCAATTCAAAACCCATTAATCTTTTTAAGCGAAGCTCTCCCTCCATTAAGATTATTAAGGGGTTGGACACGTTAGAGGCAGGAAACATGTTCCCAATGTTGGGGGGAGTCCAGAACCAGGGGCCACAGTTTATGAATAAGGGGTAGGCCACTTAGAACGGAGATGAGGAAAAACTTTTTCAGTCAGAGAGTTGTGAATCTGTGGAATTCTCTGCCTCAGAAGGCAGTGGAGGCCAATTCTCAGAATGCATTCAAGAGAGAGCTAGTTAGAGCTCTTAAGGATAGCGGAGTCAGGGGGTATGGGGAGAAGGCAGGAACAGGGTACTGATTGAGAATGATCAGCCATGATCACATTGAATGGTGGTGCTGGCTTGAAGGGCCGAATGGCCTCCTCCTGCACCTATTGTCTATTGTCTATTGTCCATTGTCTATCTTAAACACCAGAAGGTTCAGGTTTAGTTTTATTATTGTTACAACTACCGAGGCACAGTGAAAAGCTTTGCTCTGCATGCCATCCAAGCAGTTCAGATAACGCCATACATAAACCCAATCAAGTCCAACTCAAGTACAACAGGTAGAGCAAAGGGGGAGATACAGAGTGCAGAATATAGTTCTCAGCATTGTAGCGCACCAGTTCCACAGACAACGTCCAATGTCCGCAATGGGGTAGAGGTGAATCGGACAGTACCCCAGCTTATGGAAGGGCTGTTCAGAGGCCTGATAACAGAGGGGGAGAAGCTGTTCCTGAGTCTGGTGGTGCGCACTTTCAAGCTTCTGTACCTTCTGCCGGATGGGAACGGGGAGAAGAAGGAATGACCGGGGTGGGACAAGTCTTTGATTGTGCGGCTGCTTTCCTGAGGCACCGTGAAGTGTGGATGGAGTCGCTGGTGGGGAGTCGATGGTCCGGTCTGTGTGAGGGTATATCTGATCTTGAGTATAGGAGCAAAGAGGTCCTTCTGCAGTTGTACAGGTCCCTAGTGAGACCGCACCTGGAGTACTGTGTGCAGTTTTGGTCTCCAAATTTGAGAAGGATATTCTTGCTATTGAGGGCGTGCAGCGTAGGTTCACTAGGTTAATTCCCGGAATGGCGGGACTGTCATATGTTGAAAGACAGGATCGACTAGACTTGTGAATTTAGAAGGATGAGAGGGGATCTTATCGAAACGTATAAGATTATTAAGGGGTTGGACACGTTAGAGGCAGGAAACATGTTCCCAATGTTGGGGGAGTCCAGAACAAGGGGCCACAGTTTAAGAATAAGGGGTCGGCCATTTAGAACTGAGATGAGGAAAGACTTTTTCAGTCAGAGAGTTGTGAATCTGTGGAATTCTTTGCCTCAGAAGGCAGTGGAGGCCAATTCTCTGAATGCATTCAAGAGAGAGCTGGATAGAGCTCTTAAGGATAGCGGAGTCAGGGGGTATGGGGAGAAGGCAGGAACGGGGTACTGATTGGGAATGATCAGCCATGATCACATTGAATGGCGGTGCTGGATCGAAAGGCTGAATGGCCTCCTCCTGCACCAATGGCCTATTGTCCATTGAGATAGACACAAAAAGCTGGAGTGGATCAAGAGACTGACCCCTGACACCCATAACCCCTGACACCCGTACTAATCAAGACTCTATCTATCTCTGCCTTTAATTCTGAGGCTGTGCCCTCTGGTCCGAGACTCTCCCACCAGTGGAAACATCCTCTCCACATCCACTCTATCTAAGCCTTTCACTATTCTGTACGTTTCAATGAGGCCTCCCCCCTCATCCTTCTAAACTCCAGCGAGTACAGGCCCAGTGCTGACAAACGCTCATCGTACGTTAACCCACTCATTCCAGGGATCGTTCTCGTAAACCTCCTCTGGACCCTCTCCAACATTCATCTGACCAATGGGATCCCTTGCAAGCTGCCCACTTGGATCAGTCAGTATGAAAATACACCGATCAGCCAAAACATTATGACCACTGACAGGCAAAATGATTAACATTGATTATCTTGTTACAATGGCACCTGTCAAGGGGTGGGATATATTAGGCAGCAAGTGAACAGTCAGTTCTTGAAGTTGATGTGTTGGATGCAGTAGAAATGGGCAGGAGTAAAGACCTGAGCGACTTTGACAAGGGCCAAATTGTTATGGCCAGACGACTGGGTCAGAGCATCTGTGAAACGGCAAGGCTTGTGGGGTGCTCCCAGTCAGCAGTGGTGAGTACCTACCGACAGTGGTCCGAGGAGGGACAAACCACAAACCGGCGACAGGCAGGGTGTTGGGCGCCCAAGGCTCATCGATGCGCGAGGGCAACGAAGGCTATCCCGTCTGGTCCGGACCGACAGAAGGTCGACTGTGGCACAAGTCACAGAAAATGTTAATGGTGGTCACGGGAGGAATGTGTCACAATACACAGTGCATCGCACCCTGCTGCGTATGGGGCTGCACACGGAGGACCAACAGCATATCAGGCAGGTGGGCATAATGTTTTGGCTGGTCGGTGTAGACCTGAAATCCACTCTTGCAGTGAAAGTTGCAACAGACCAAAGAAAGCACAAAAGTAAGTGAATTCATTAAATTGATCAAGAGACTGGAATGGAATTGTTGACATATAATATATTCCATTCATCCGTGAACCGAACCAAACCCACATAATGCAATAAGCATATTGAAATCTATGAGCAATTATCAAAATGAGGGTGATTAATTAGATGGATTTTCAAGATTAGAATTTTTGTAGGTAAATTAGCACAGGGCTCTTGAATTAAATTGTCAGGGAGAACACAATTACTCCCCCCCACGAGGTCAAATGTGTTAGTTTAGTTTAGTTTAGTTTAGTTTAGAGATACAGCGCAGAAGCAGGCCATTCGGCCCACCGAGTCTGTGCCAACCACTCGCTAACACCACCCTACGCACACTGGGGCCAATTTACAATTATAATAAGCCAATTAGCCTACAAATTTGTACGTCTTTGGAGTGTGGGAGGAAACCGGAGCACCCGAAGAAAACCCACGCAGGTCATAGGGAGAACGTACAAACTCCGTGCAGACAGCACCCGTAGTCAGGATTGAACCTGGTTCTCTGGCGCTGTGAGGCAGCAACTCTACCGCTGCGCCCTGCTGTTAACTCACAACTCTAGACTTGATACTTTAGAGAAACGGCACGAGTCATAGAATGATACAGCGTGGAAACAGGACCTTCGGCCCAACTTGCCCATACCGGCCAACGTGTCCAGGCTACACTAGTCCCCCACCTGCCTGCGTTTGCCCCATCTCCCTCCAAACCTGTCCTATCCATGTGCCTCAATGTTTCTGAAACGTTGCGATAGTACTGAGAATAGAGAGGGAGAAGCTGGCCAATGGCCTGGTGAGTGATAGGTGGATACGGGTGAGGGGGTCGAAGGGCCTCGATAGTTGGACAAACGACAGGAATTTAAAAAAGATGGATGGTGGGAGGGAAAATAATTGAGGAGTTGCGAATTGTGAAGCAGGAGGAAGGAATGTGGGTAGAGGAGGAGAGGAGAGAGGAGGCACAGAGGAAGGGGGGTGGGGGGGGGGTAGGAAAGAGGGGTTGGGGAAAGAAAGGGGTCCAGACCCCCTTGGGACAAAAGAGCAGTCTGCATCCCTGAAATATGGCAGTCACCATCAGGAAATTATTTTCGTATAGTTTAGGCTTTAAAAAAAAATGTATATAGCACTTTTCAGGCAATTTAAGGCAACCCAAAGTGCTTTACACAAAAGCAAACACATGTCTGAACAAGGATACAATTTAAAACAGTAACAACATAGGCATACAAAGCAGAGATTTACACCGATCAGCCAAAACATTATGACCAGCTCAGTACAAGTATAAGCACTTCGAAACATCTCAGAGAAGCATCTCAGATACAGTACAAGATAACTTAAAGGTCCACTGTAATTAACTCCACAGTGGTGGCAAACAATATCAAAGGGTAGGATAGTGTAAGAAAATAACTGCAGATGCTGGTACAAAATCGAAGGTATTTATTCACAAAATGCTGGAGTAACTCAGCGGGTCAGGCAGCATCTCAGGAGAGATGGAATGGGTGACGCTTCTTCAGACTGATCTGGGCGGCACGGTGGCGCAGCGGTAGAGTTGCTGCCTTACAGCGAATGCAGCGCCGGAGACTCAGGTTCCATCCCTACTCTGTACGGAGTTTGTACGTTCTCCCCGTGACCTGCGTGGGTTTTCTCCGAGATCTTCGGTTTCCTCCCACACTCCAAAGACGTACATGTATGTAGGTTAATTGAATGGGTAAATGTAAAAATTGTCCCTAGTGTGTGTAGGATAGTGTTAATGTGCGGGGATCGCTGGGCGGCGCGGACTCGTTGGGCCGAAGGGCCTGTTTCAGCGCTGTGTCTCTAAATCTACAAAATCTAAATCTAAAAACCGAAACGTCACCCATTCCTTCTCTCCTGAGATGCTGCCTGACCCGCTGAGTTACTCCAGCATTTTGTGAATAAATACCTTCAAAGGGTAGGATGGTAATTTGAGAGAGAATAAGATCTCGGTCTAAAGGATTAAAGGGAGGATGTTGTCACGTTGGAAAGGGTGCAGAAAAGAGTTACGAGGATGTTGTCAGGACTAGAGGGTGTGAGCCACAGGGAAAGGTTGAGCAGGCTGGGACTCGATTCCTTGGAGCGCAGGAGGATGAGGGGTGAGCTGATAGAGGTGTATAAGATCATGAGAGGAATAGATCGGGCAGAAGTTAAGAATCTCTTGCCCCGAGTAATGAATCGAGGACCAGAGGATATGGGTTCAAGGTGAAGGGAGAAGGACTTGATTGGAATCTGGGGGGTAACTTTTTCACACAAAGGGGTGGTGGGTGTATGGAACAAGCTGCCAGAGGAGGTAGTTGAGGCTGGGACTATCCCATCGTTTAAGAAACAGTTGGACAGGAACATGGATAGGACAGGTTTGGAGGAATATGGACCAAGTGCAGGCAGGTGGGACTGGTGTAGATGGGACATTGTTGGCCGGTGTGGGCAAGGTGGGCCGAAGGGCCTGTTTCCACGCTGTATCACTCTATGTCTCTGTGAATGAGATGGTGATAGGAACTAAATGGACAGAGTGGCCACCTAGGCCAGTGTTGAAGCCAGACCCATGGACATTGGCTCATGAACTAAGAGTGTCTACGCCTTGTGGAATTCTCTGAATGCATTCAAGAGAGAGCTAGATAGAGCTCTTAAGGATAGCGGAGTCAGGGGGAGAAGGCAGGAACGGGGTACTGATTGAGAATAATCAGCCACGATCACATTGAATGGCGGTGCTGGCTCGAAGGGCTGAATGGCCTCCTCCTGCACCTATTGTCTATTGTCTATTGGTAGGGACGAGGAGGTGTAAGTGGTAGTAGGATTAGCCTCAGAGTTCCTGAATATTATCAACAACCCTGTGGGGAAGGGAACACATGTGTTATGGTCTGGGGCACACAGGAACTGGACTCAAACGCACGACTCACACACAAGAGTCAATTTGGAGAAAATAAAGGACACTGCACATTAAAGAACACTGCGATTCAAACCAAAAACTCTAAACTTACTCAGCTACAAAAACATTAGTTACAAAAAATACTTACTGGCTATACTACGACCGAGAGCACATGAATCACAATACGAACTGGCACAGGACAAAGGGAGGCGTGGACTATATATACATGAGGTAAGGGCACACAGGTGGAAACAATCAAGGCGGGGCTGACAATTACAATGGCAGGAAGTCAAGGGACCTGAAATGAGAATCTAAACACAGAACATGACACAAGACTAACAGATCTGACGGGACATTACAACATGTAGTGTGTGCGGCACAGTGGCGCAGCTGTAGAGTTGCTGCCTCACAGCGCCAGAGATCCCAGTTCCATCCTGACTACGGGTGATGTCTGTACGGAGTTTGTACGTTCTCCCCGTGACCCGCGTGGGCCTCCTCCAGTTTCCTCCCTCGCTCCAAAGACATGCAAGCTCATACGTTAATTGGCTTGGTATCAATGTAAAAAATTGTGACTTGCGTGTGTTAACGTGCGGGGATCAATGGTCGGCGCGGACTTGGTGGGCCGAAAGGCCTGTTTCCGCGCTGTACCTCTAAACTAAACTAATCTAAGGTATGGACAGTTATGTCAGGGGTGGTGGCGTCGGCAGACACGGCAGTGATGTTTCAAAGGCCATTTGGACACGCAGATGAAGAGGCAGAGAATGAGGGGGTATGGATCGTGTACAAGCTGATGGGGTCCCTTTAACTTGGCATCAGGGTCAGCACAGACATCGTGGGCCGAAGGGCCTGATCCCATCCTGTACTGTTCTATGCTAACACCTCAAGGGATGATGGCGATGTAGTCTTGTTTAGCTTATTTTCACATGTGCCGGCATACAGTGAAAAGCTTTTATGTTCAGTGTTATCCAGTCAGTGAAAAGACTATAGATGATTGCAATCAAGACATCCACAGCGTACAGACACAGGGTCAGGGAATAACGTCTAGTGCAAGATAAAGTCTTATTAAAGATAGTCCGAGGGTCTCCAATGGGGTAGATGGGAGGTCAGGACCGCTGTCTAGATGGTGGTGGGATGGTTCAGTTGCCTGATAACAGCTGGGAAGAAACTGTCCCTGAATCTGGAGGTGTGCGTTTTCACACTTCTGTACCTCTTACCTGATGGGAGAGGGGAGAAGAGGGAGTGGCCAGGGTGTGGGACTGGTCTTTGATTATGCTGCTGGCCTTGCCGAGGCAGCGTGAGGTGTAGATGGAGTCGACGGAAGGGAAGTTGGTTTGTGTGAACGCCTGGGCTGCTGGCCTTGCCGAGGCAGCGTGAGGTGTAGATGGAGTCGACGGAAGGGAGGTTGGTTTGTGTGATGGTCTGGGCTGCGTCCACAATTCCCTGCAGTTTCTTGCGGTCTTGGATGGAGCTGTTCCCAAACCAAGCTGTGATGCATGCTTTCCACAGGCACAGAGGCGAGGGAAGAGATTGGGGACTTGGCAATGGTAGGCGAGGCCAACTGATCGATGCAGACTTTGATCCACTCCAGGGTAACCATTGAAGAAGGGTCTCGACCCGAAACGTCACCCATTCCTTCTCTCCTGAGATGCTGCCTGACCTGCTGAGTTACTCCAGCATTCTGTGAATAAATACCAGGGTAACCATTAATCCGTTCACATCTTCTTCCGGGTTGATTGAGAGTTGCAATATCACCGGCCTTCTTCTAATGTTCCTTCTAATGAGTCAATAAATAGTTTCCGGTTGTCTGACAGGCTCCCTGCTAAAAAAGCGCAGTAATGTTGATTTAATAAATTATCTAAAACCTTTTTTTTCTTCCCTCTTTCATCAAATATTGAAACATCGAGAAAAGACGAGCCAAGTATTTATTGCACTGTTAGAAAGGAATGAATAGTGAGCAGACGTCCTCTGTTTCATATTCATTTTAAGCCTCCTGTTAGTTTATCTCCCGAGATATAGACAAGCTGAAGCAAGTAACATGTGTTGGTGGTGGTTTCAACCTTTAATGGCATAGAAACATAGAAACATAGACAATAGGTGCTGGAGTAGGCCATTCGGCCCTTCGAGCCTGCACCGCCATTCAATATGATCATGGCTGATCATCCAGCTCAGTATCCTGTACCTGCCTTCTCTCCATACCCCCTGATCCCTTTAGCCACAAGGGCCACATCTAACTCCCTCGTAAATATAGCCAATGAACTGGCCTCAACTACCTTCAGTGGCAGAGAATTCCACAGATTCACCACTCTCTGTGTGAAGAAATGTTTTCTCATCTCGGTCCTAAAAGACTTCCCCCTTATCCTTAAGCTGTGACCCCTGGTTCTGGACTTCCCCAACATCGGGAACAATCTTCCCGCCAATGGCCTGGCTAGTTTATTGGGAACTTTGTGATCTTATTTGTATGCACCTTTGGTTTAGTTTAGAGACACAGCACGGAAACAAAGCCCTTCGGCCCACCGAATCCGTGCCGCCCAGCGATCCCCGCACACCAACACCATCCCACACACACTAGAGGACGATATACACTTATACCGAGCCAATTAACCTACAAACCTACACGTCTTTGGAGCGTGGGAGGAAACCGAAGATCTCAGAGAAAACCCACGCAGGTCACGGGGAGAACGTACAAACTCCGTACAGATAGCACCCGTAATGGGGATGGAACCCGGGTCTCCAGCGCTGCATTCGCTGCAAGGCAGCAACTCTACCGCTGCGCCACCGTGACACCTTTTTTGATATATTAAACTTTAGACTTCAGATTTGTCCTCAATTGTCCTCTAGTGTGTGTGGGATGGTGTTGGTGTGCGGGGATCGCTGGTCGGCGCGGATCCAAAATGGCGGCGCTGCCCTAGCAGCTGCGGCTTACCTGCGGTCCGTTTGTCTCTGTGTTTTGTTGTGTTTTTGTGTCTTAATTGTAGTTGTGATGTCGTGTTTTTGTGTTTGTGTACTATGTGTGTATGTGGGGGGGAGGGGGGGAACTGTAAAATTGTAATATGTGTCCCTTCCGAACGGAGACCCGACCTTTGTTTTCTGGGTGTTGTCTCCGTTCCTGCTGCGGCCTACCACCGGCCCAACTCCTGGAGCTGGCAGCCTCCAGGGCTCTGGTTCGCAGAGTCCGCAGACTAACCATCAGCGGAGCCGGCCGTCCTCAGAGGCTGTGGGAGCGGCTGCGACTCGCCTTAGGCTCGGGCCGCGTGGATGCCGACATTGGGAGCTCTGGCAGCGGCAGCGTGTTCGCCCGCCCCGGATCACGGGGCCTGGGTCGGCCCGCCGCAAACATTTCACCGTCCGGCGTGGCCTGAAAAAGGCCGCGGGGTTTTTCTCTGCTTGACGGGGGCTTCAATGTCGGGAGCCCCAACCTCCCCGACCGCCCCGACGTGCAGCGGCAGCGTGTTCGCCCGCACCGGATCGCGGGGCTTGGGTCGGCCCACTGCGGACCTTTCACCGTCCGGCGCGACCTGGAACGTGGCAACGACACCAGCCTGACCGCGGGAGAAGACGGCAGGGGAAGAGAAAATACATTGTGGCCTTCCATCACAGTGAGGAGGGGACTGGAGGAGACTCACTGTGATGGATGGTTCTTTTTTTTGTGCGTTGGGTGGGGTTGTGTAATTTGTTTGTTTTATTGCTTTTATTATTGGACTGTGGGTGACTAAATTTCGTCCAAAAGGATGACAAATAAAGATATCTTGAATCTTGAATCTTGAATCTTGAATTCGTAGGGGCCGAAGGGCCCTGTTTCCGCCCTGTGTCTCTAAACTAAACCAAAGGTGCATGCAAATAAGATCACAAAGTTCCCAATAAACTAGCCAGGCCATTAAAGGTTGAAACCAACACCAACACATGTTACTTGCTTCATCTGGGGGAGTCCAGAACAAGGGGCCACAGTTTAAGAATAAGGGGTAGGCCATTTAGAACTGAGATGAGGAAAAACTTTTTCAGTCAGAGAGTTGTGAATCTGTGGAATTCTCTGCCTCAGAAGGCAGTGGAGGCCAATTCTCTGAATGCATTCAAGAGAGAGCTAGATAGAGCTCTTAAGGATAGCGGAGTCAGGGGGTATGAGGAGAAGGCAGGAACGGGGTACTGATTGTGGATGATCAGCCATGATCACATTGAATGGCGGTGCTGGCTCGAAGGGCTGAATGGCCTCCTCCTGCACCTATTGCCTATTGTCTATTGTCTATTTAGAGGTACAGCGTGGAAACAGGCCCTTCGGCCCACCGAGTCCGCGCCGACCAGCGATCCCCGCACACTGGCACTATCCTACACACACGAGGGACAATTTACAATTTACAGAAGCCAATTAACCTACATCTCCCACATCTGTACGGGAGTGTGGGAGGAGACCGGAGCACCCGGAGAAAAGCCACGCAGGTCACGGGGAGAAGGTACAAACACCGTGGCAGACAGCTGCCCGTGGTCGGGATGGAACCCGGGTCTCTGGCGCCGTGAGGCAGCAATTCTACTGCTGCGCCACGCTGTGACGTTGATGGGTTTGAACTGTGGAGACTGCTTGAATAAACCTGGCATGCGCTCTCTTGAGGGAGGAGGGATGATCCAAGCGAGATATTTGCAATGGTAAAGAGATTCAGAGCAGGGAGACGCGAGACGGAGAATTCTCCCCCCTGCTGTGCGATGACATTCAGATTTCAGAAGCTGAGTTGCGGATGCACGCGGTGTTCGAGCTGGCATTCGTCGCACGCATCAGGAGGTACACAGAACCTTGACAAAGCAATTCTGGAGCAAGGGGGGGGGGCATGAGAAAAATAAAATTGAACAATAGAGCTCAGGAACACACCCCTCAGTGATGCGTGTTCAGCGATGAACAAGCGGCACGGTGGCGCAGCGGTAGAGTTGCAGCCTCACAGCGCCGGAGACCCGGGTTCCATCCCGACTACGGGCGCTGTCTGTACGGAGTTTGCACGTTCTCCCCGTGACCTCGTGGGTTTTCTCCGGGTGCTCCGGTTTCCTCCCACACTCCAAAGACGTACAGGTTGCAGTACCCCGTTTCTGCTATTTCCCCATATCCCTTGATTACTTTAATCCTAAGAGCTAAATCTAACTCTCACTTGAAAACATCCTGTGAATTGGCTTCCATGGCCTTCTGTGATAGAGAATTCCACAGATTCACACCTCTCTGGGTGAAAATGTTTTTCCTCATCTCAGTCCTAAATAGCCGACATCTTATTCTTAAACTGTCACCCCTGGTTCTGGACTCCCCCAACATCGGGAACATGTTTCCTGCATCTAACCTGTCCAATCCTTTAAGAATTTTATATGTTTCTATAATATCCCCTCTCATCCTTCTAAATTCCAGTGAATACAAGCCCAGGCGATACATTCTTTCATCGTATGTCAGTCACGCCATCCCGGGAATTAACCTGGTGAACCCACACTGCACTCCCTCAATAGCAATAACGTTCTTCCTCAAATTAGGAGACCAAAACTGCACACAGTACTCCAGGTGCAGTCTCACCAGGGCCCAGTACAACTGCAGCAGGACCTCCTTGCTCCTAAACTCAAATCCTCTCGCAATGAAGGCCAACATGCCAACAGCTTTCTTCACTGCCTGCTGTACCTACATGCTTACGTTCAGTGACTGATGTACAAGCACACCAAGGTCTCGTTGCACCTCCCCTTTCCCGAATCTGACACCATTCAGATAATAATCTGCCTTCCTGTTCTTGCCACCAAAGTGGTTAACCTCACATTTATCCTCATTATACTGCATCTGCCATGCATCTACCCACTCATACAACCTACCCAAGTCACCCTGCAACCTCATAGCATCCTCCTCACAGCTCACACTGCCAACCAGCGAAGCATACAGCTATAACATTAAATCAGGAAGACAGACTGGTCGGAGATCTAGGAAGAGGGAGTGGATGGAGAGAGAGGGGAAGCAAGGGTTACTTAAAGTTAGAGAAGTCGATATTCATACCGCTAGGGTGTAAACTGCCCAAGCGAAATATGCGATGCTGTTCATCCAATTTGCGCTGGGCCTCACTCTGACAATGGAGGAGACCCAGGACAGAAAGGTCAGATTGTGAAAGGGAGGGGGAGTTGAAGTGCTGAGCCACCGGGAGATCAGGTAGGTTTAGGCGGACTGAGCGGAGGTGTTCAGCGAAACGGAATCAAGGGATATAGGGAGAAATCAGGTGCGGGTTATTGATTATGGATGATCAGCCATGATCACAATGAATGGTGGTGCTGGCTCAAAGGGCCAAATGGCCTCCTCCTGCACCTATTTTCTATGTTTCTATGTTTCTATGATCGCCAATCCTGCGCTTGGGTCTCGCCGATATACAGGAGTTTATTATAAGAAAATAACTGCAGATGCTGGTACAAATCGAAGATATTTATTCACAAAATGCTGGAGTAACTCAGCAGGTCAGTTCAGTCTGAAGAAGGGTCTCGACCCGAAACGTCACCCATTCCTTCTCTCCTGAGATGCTGCCTGACCTTCTGAGGTACTCTAGCATTTTGTGAATAAATACAGGAGTTTATTAGTTTCCTGCAAAAGTGACAATTACAGCAAATTGGCCTTGGGGCGTGTCAGTGACGAGCCTGAATCCAAACACAGGAACGAAGCAATCTCCATCTAAACTACCAAAACTAATGATCTGCAAGGCAACACGCAGCGAAGATGCTTGAATCTTCAACAGTCTTCACACAGAGGGTGGAACAAGCTGCCAGAAGAGGTAGTTGAGGCGGCACGGTGGCGCAGCGGTAGAGTTGCTGCCTTACAGCGAATACAGCGCTGGAGACCTGGGTTCCATCCCGACTACGGCTGCTGTCTGCACGGAGTTTGTACGTTCTCCCCGTGACCTGCGTGTGTTTTCTCCGAGATCTTCGGTTTCCTCCCACACTCCAAAGACGTGCAGGTTTGTAGGTTAATTGGCTGGGTAAATGTAAAAATTGTCCCTAGTGTGTGTAGGATAGTGTTAATGTGTGGGGATCGCTGGTTGTCGCGGACCCGGTGGGCCGAAGGGCCTGTTTGCTTCTGTGCTGTATCTCTAAACTGAACTAAACTAAACCATTGCTACATTACCATGACAACCCGTCTTCAGTTGCTGCCATCCACTAATTTGCTGGGCAAATGTAAAAATTGTCCCTAGTGGGTGTAGGATATTGTTAATGTCCGGGGATCGCTGGGCGGCGCGGACCCGGTGGGCCGAAGGGCCTGTTTCTGCGCTGTGTCTCTAAATCTAAATCTAAATCTAAATCTAAAACGATGAGGCTCCGATTTCCCTGTGGGTTAAAGAACTTGCACTTCAAGGATCTTGAGTAAGTACAGAAATTCTCCAAATTCATTGCCCATGGCTTTGTAGCAAAGTAACGTAATGCAAGTTTTAACCATTACAAGCACTCTTGGCTGCCTGGAACACTTTGAAGAACTGATTCTATTTATTTTTAATTTTATCCATTCATACACCCTGGACACCATTCATACACCCTGGCACTTATTTTCGTTTAACTTGGTTTAGTTCCGCTTGGGCAGTTTAAAACCCAGCAGTATGAACATTGACTTCTCAAACTTCAAGTAACCCTTGCATTCCCTCCCTCTCCATCCCTCCCCCATGCTGATTGCTGTACTAGTTTCACTGTGGTCCTGTTGAGTTTCACTGTCTATATAACCCATTAAAACCTAGCCCACAACCAACCATGGATCATTGTGGGCTCCGCCTTACCTTGACCATCCTTACTTTTTGCATATCTTTCATTCATTTGTTCTATATGTCTCTACATCACCGTCTGTATCTCTCGTTTCCCTCTCCCCTGACTTTCAGTCTGAAGAGGGGCCTCGACCCGAAACGTCACCCATTCCTTCTCTCCAGAGATGCTGCCTGACCTGCTGAGTTACTCCAGCATTTTGTGTCTATGTTTAGTTTAGTTTAGTTTAGTTTGGTTCAGTTCGGTTCGGTTCGGTTCGGTTCGGTTCGGTTCGGTTCGGTTCGGTTCTGTTCGGTTCGATTCGGTTCGGTTCGGTTCGGTTCTGTTTTGTTTGGTTTGGTTTGGTTTGGTTTGGTTTGGTTTGGTTTGGTTTGGTTTGGTTTGGTTTGGTTTGGTTTGGTTTGGTTTGGTTTGGTTTGGTTTAGTTTAGTTTAGTTTAGTTTAGTTTAGTGTAGTGTAGTGTAGTGTAGTGTAGTGTAGTGTAGTTTAGTTTAGTTTAGTTTAGTTTAGTTTAGTTTAGTTTAGTTTAGTTTAGTTTCGTTTCGTTTCGTTTCGTTTCGTTTCGTTTCGTTTCGTTTCGTTTCGTTTCGTTTCGTTTCGTTTCGTTTCGTTTAGTTTAGTTTAGTTTAGTTTAGTTTAGTTTAGTTTAGTTTAGTTTAGTTTAGTTTAGTTTAGTTTAGTTTAGTTTAGTTTAGTTTAGTTCAGTTCAGTTCAGTTCAGTTTAGTTTAGTTTAGTGAGATACAGTGTGGAAACAGGCCCTTTGACCCACTGAGTCCGCGCCAACCAGCGATCGCCCGTACACTAGTTCTATCCTACATACTAGGCACAATTTACAGAAGTCATTTAACCTGCAAACCTGCACGTCTTTGGAGTGCGGGAGGAAACGGGAGCGCCTGGAGAAGACCCACGCGGTCACAGGAAGAACGTGCAAACTCCAGACAAACAGCACCCGGAGTCAGCATCGAGCGCAGGTCTCTGACACTGTGAGGCAACAACTCGACCGCTGCGCCACAGTGTCACCCCAGTATTTAGCACTCCAATGGCACCTGAGCAGAAGAGGCTACTAAGAAACAACCTGATTGTGGTATCAGCAGAAGGTACAGAAGCTTTGAGTCTGAAGAAGGGTCTCGACCCGAAACGTCACCCATTCCTTCTCTCCTGAGATGCTGCCTGACCCGCTGAGTTACTCCAGCATTTTGTGAATAAATACAGAAGCTTGAAAGCGCGCACCACCAGACTCAGGAACAGCTTCTTACCCTCTGTTATCAGGCTTCTGAACAGCCCTTCCATAAGCTAGGGTACTGTCCGATTCACCTCTACCCCATTGCGGACATTGGACTTTGTCTGTGGAACTGGTGCACTACAATGCTGAGAACTATATTCTGCACTCTGTATCTCCCCCTTTGTACTGTTGTACTTGAGTTTGACTTGATTGTATTTATGTGTGGTATTATCTGATCTGTTTGGATAGCATGCAAAAACAAAGCTTTGTCTCTGTCTGTCATGACTGACCTTGTTATGCTGCTGCAAGTGGGGATTTAATTGTTCCATTGTCAGTACATAAACACTCGTGACTTGACACCAGACCTCTTCATGTGGCCCTCCCAAGACTGGCCACACCACCTGTGAGACACAGTGGCATAGCTGGCAGAACCGCCTGCCTCACATCGCCAGTAGACCCGGGTTCGAACCTGACCTCGGGAGCTGTCCTTGTGGAGTTTGCACCAAAGATAACAGAGCAGAGCAAGATAGACCACTCGACCCTACAAACCGTAGTGCGTCACGGCGGCCATTTTAGTAGGCAGAAACTTGCAGAAACATTTAAAAAGAAAAATAACAACAATCTGTGAGTTGATAGATGAGATATATTGTGCATTTTTATGGTATCATCACACATACTGTTCCCCCAAAACACTGATTACACTGCGAGAGGCAGAACGAACAGCTGGTTTTGCTTACTAAAATGGTGGACGTTACGCTCCTTTGCGTACTGCACTTCAGTACAGGCGATTTCGACGGAGTGGTCCATCCTGCTCCTCTAGTATCTTTGGTTTGCCCGTTCTCCCCGTGACCGCGTGGGTTTCCTCCGGGTGCTCCGGTTTCCCCCCCCACATGCCAAAGACGCCCCCTGGTGCGTGGGGGCGTGGATGAGAAAGTGGGACGAATTAGAACTAGTGCGACCCAGGGTTTGTGGGCTAATTGGCTTCCGTAAATCGTCCTTGGTGTGTTGGACAGAACAATAGACAATAGACAATAGGTGCAGGAGGAGGCCATTCGGCCCTTTGAGCCAGCACCACCATTCAATGTGATCATGGCTGATCATTCTCAATCAGTACCCCGTTCCTGCCTTCTCCCCATACCCCCTGACTCCGCTATCCTTAAGAGCTCTATCTAGCTCTCTCTTGAATGCATTTAGAGAATTGGCCTCCACTGCCTTCTGAGGCAGAGAATTCCACAGATTCACAACTCTCTGACTGAAAAAGTTTTTCCCTCATCTCCATTCTAAATGGCCTACCCCTTATTCTTAAACAGTGGCCCCTTGTTCTGGACTCCCCCAACATTGGGAACATGTTTCCTGCCTCTAACGTGTCCAACCCCTTAATAATCTTATACGTTTCGATAAGATCTCCTCTCATCCTTCTAAATTCCAGTGTATACAAGCCTAGTCGCTCCAGTCTTTCAACATACGACAGTCCCGCCATTCCGGGGATTAACCGAGTAAACCTACGCTGCACGCCCTCAATAGCAAGAATAGCAAGGAGTGTTCGGGGTGATCGATGGTCGGCGTGGACTCGGTGGGCCGAAGGGCCTGTCTCCACTCCACGCTGTATCGCTTAACTAAAGTAAGCCACCAGCCCAGCAGAGTGGAGTCGCAAGAATGCAGTTCGATAAGAGCTAAGTTGCTCATTAAATAACGCAGGGAGATTGGCTGGAAACAATTAAGAGTCGCCATCTGTTACTTCACACTGCTTTATTGCTTTGTGACTAGGCAGCATTTTCTAAGATTAATGTACTAAATTAGGCCAGTTAACAGCCTTAATTTAGGCGCATGTAATGCCTCTCCGAACATATGGGAGCTATATTGGATAATGTTATAGAGTCATAGAGTGATACAGGCCCTTCGGCCCGACTTGCCCAACATGTCCCCAGCTACATTAGCCCCACCTGCCCGCATTTAGTCCATATCCCTCCAAACCTGTCAATAGACAATAGACAACAGGTGCAGGAGGAGGCCATTCGGCCCTTCGAGCCAGCACCGCCATTCAATGTGATCATGGCTGATCATTCTCAATCAGTACCCCGTTCCTGCCTTCTCCCCGTACCCCCTGACTCCGCTATTCTTAAGAGCTCTATCTAGCTCTCTCTTGAATGCATTCAGAGAATTGGCCTCCACAGCCTTCGGAGGCAGATTTACAACTCTCTGATTGAAAAAGTTTTTCCTCATCATCGTTCTAAATGGCCTACCCCTTATTCTTAAACTGTGGCCCCTTGTTCTGGACTCCCCCAACATTGGGAACATGTTTTCTGCCTCTAACGTGTCCAACCCCTTAATAATCTTATATGGTACAATCCCTGTGTGGTATAATCCCTGTGTGGTACCTCAGCTGCACGGAGGCAGAAAGGAAAGCTCTACTGCGGGTAGTCCATAGAGCTCAGAGGACCATCGGAACACAGCTACCAGACTTGGAGGGCATCTACAACACACGATGCCTCAGAAAAGCCACCAGCATCCACAAAGACTCTTCACACCCCTGCAACAGTCTGTTCGAACTCCTTCCATTGGGCAGACGATACAAGGCCTTCTACGCCCGCACCTCCAGACTCAGGAACAGCTTCATCCCCAGGGCCATAGCTGCTATGAACCGGTCCTGCTGAGCCGGATGGCCACAACGCATAGATCAACTTGCACTTTACCCTGTCCAAAACTGTTACAACTGTTCGTTTCGTTGGGTTGCTGCTGTCTAAATTACCTAAATTATTGCATCGTATGGGAGGCGCATTCCCAATCTCGTTGTACCCCTGGGTA
The DNA here is from genome assembly GCF_053455715.1 of Rhinoraja longicauda. Classification (NCBI taxonomy): domain Eukaryota; kingdom Metazoa; phylum Chordata; class Chondrichthyes; order Rajiformes; family Arhynchobatidae; genus Rhinoraja; species Rhinoraja longicauda. The sequence continues at coordinate 1,828,882 of NC_135957.1, forward strand.
CAATGACAATAAAGATATATTGTATTGTATTGTATTGTATTGTATGTTTCGATAAGATCCTATCCATGTATCTGGCCAACTGTTTCTTAAACGTTTGGGATCGTCCCAGCCTCAACTACCTCCTCCGGCAGCTCGTTCCATACACCCACTACCCTCTGTGTGAAAAAGTTACCCCTTGGATTCCTATTAAATTTTTTCCCCTTCACCTCAAACCTATGTCCTCTGGTCCTCGATTCCCTTACTCTGGGCAAGAGACTCTGTGCGTCTACCCAATCAATTCCAGGTTGGGGCAAACTATTACTCTGAATGGGCCGAATGGCCTACTCCTGCACCTATTGTCTATTGTCTATTGTCATTCAGACAATGTGAAGAATATAAAATCCTGTTCTTCAAATGACCTCCGGTGAAAGAATTATTAATACTGTGACAGATGTGTATCAAGAAAAACATTTTTTTTTTTTAAAAGCACATGAGAAGCGCAGGGATTTGGGATATATCACTGATATACAATAGGATATACAAGGGTGTCACATCGGTAGAGTTGCTGCCTCACAGCGCCGGAGACCCGGGTTCCATCCCAACTATGGGCGCCGTCTGTACGGAGTTTGTACGTTCTCCCCGTGACCTGCGTGGGTTTTCTCTGAGATCTCCAGTTTCCTCCCACACTCCAAAGACGTGCAGGTTTATAGGTTAAATGGCTTCTTCAAATGGTTCCTAGTGAGTAGGATAGGTCGGCGGACTCGTTGGGCCAAAGGGCCCGTTTCTACGCTGCATCTCCAAACTAAACTAGGTTAGGCCTACTCCTGCACCTATTGTCTAGGCCTACTAAACTAGGCCTACTCCTGCACCTATTGTCTAGGCCTACTAAACTAGGCCTACTCCTGCACCTATTGTCTATTGTCTATTGTCTAAAGTAAATTATTCCCCCACTCAGACAATGTGAAGAAAATGAAATCCTGTCCCTCATAGAAACATAGAAAATAGGTGCAGGAGGAGGCCATTTGGCCCTTCGAGCCAGCACCGCCATTCATTCTGATCATGGCTGATCATCCACAATCAGTAACCCCGTGCCTGCCTTCTCCCCATATCCCTTGATTCCACTAGCCCCTAGAGCTCTATCTAACTCTCTTTTAAATCCATCCAGTGAATTGGCCTCCACTGCCTTCTGTGGCAGAGAATTCCACAAATCCACAACTCTCTGGGTGAAGAAGTTTCTTCTCACCTCAGTTTTAAATGGCCTCCCCTTTATTCTCAGACTGTGGCCCCTGGTTCTGGACTCCCCCAACATTGGGAACATTTTTCCTGCATCTAGCTTGTCCAGTTCTTTTATAATTTTATACGTCTCTATAAGATCCCCTCTCATCCTTCTAAGCTCCAGTGAATACAAGCCCAGTCTTTCCAGTCTTTCCTCGTATGACAGTCCCGACATCCCGGGGATTTGCCTGTTCCGGCTTGGCCGGATTTCCAGAGCCCTTGCCGCAGGTGGCAGATCCGACCTGCCGATCGACCGCGGAAGTCCCGATGAGATCGGCTGCCTTAACCAGGCTGGACACCACATTTTCAGGGGGACTTCCCGGGGGATTTCAAGTGCGTTCTCATAATTTTGTCCGCTTCGAAGGAGGAGCCAGACCACCAGTTTAGAAGAATGACGGTGGCGCGGCGGTAGAGTTGCTGCCTTACAGTGCGGTCTCGGTGGGCCGAAGGGCCTGTTTCCACGCTGTGTCTCCAATCTAAACCAAACCAGGATCAGGCCCAGCTGCGCACAATCTCCACACGAAACACGACGCCAGTTAAACTAATCTCCCCTGCCTGCACGCGATCCAAATCCCTTCATTCCCTGCACAGTGTGCTTGCCCATCTAAAAGCCACAAGTCCTTCTTGAAGGACGTGCGGGTTTGTGGGTTAATTTGCTGCTGTGAAATTGTCCCTTCACGTGAGGGTGAGTGGACGAGAAGGTGGGATGACATTAGTTTAGTTCAGGTTTATTATTAGGTTGGAACGTGTAACTATGGGAGTATATATTTTGTATAGTGCACGAAATTCAGACATTCACGTGTAACTGTGCAGCATACACATTGTAACTATTCAGACATTCAAGTGTTAACTGTGTAGCATGTGTACTCTTCAGTCTGAAGAAGGGTCTCGACCCGAAACGTCACCCATTCCTTCTCTCCCGAGATGCTGCCTGACCCGCTGAGTTACTCCAGCATTATGTGTCTATCTTTGGTCCTAATGTGGACCAGTTTGAATAGTATAGTTACTCCAGCATTTTGTGAATAAATCGATTTGTACCAGCATCTGCAGTTATTTTCTTATACTCTTAGGCATTTCTCAGTTAGCCTGGCATTATTCCTCAGTTACCAGTCCTTAGATCCCTTATTCCATATTTGGTCCTTAGACTTAATCCTTAGGCATTCCTACTTTGGTAACCTTTGACTTAGGCACCATTATCTCTTTACCTTGTCACATTTGGATGAAAGATAATGGTGGCAAGGGAAGAGATAAGGAAAGACATAGGCCTTAGGGTGATGGATGGATGTGAGGGATGGACCAGCAGGGAAATAAGGGAGGCGAAGTGTGAAGGGATGTGAGCATTGAGATAAGGATAAATTACTGAATGGGATTTAATGGTGATGGGACAGATGGGTGACTGCAAAGAAATGAATGACTGAAGAAAGGAGTGTGGTTATGAGGTAATGTAAAGAAGATAAGGTTTGGAATAATCCTATAAACATAGACTGCCCGATGTACTAAGTGAAAGTCAGGGCAGTCAGGGCAGTCAGGGCAGTCAGGCAGTTGACTTCCTGATTGTTCCAGCCGTTGTTTGCAAATAAAGAGTGGTGAGTCTGTGGAATTCTCTGCCACAGAAGGTAGTTGAGGCCAGTTCATTGGCTATATTTAAGAGGGAGTTAGATGTGGCCCTTGTGGCTAAAGGGATCAGGGGGTATGGAGAGAAGGCAGGTACGGGATACTGAGTTGGATGATCAGCCATGATCATATTGAATGGCGGTGCAGGCTCGAAGGGCCGAATAGCCTACTCCTGCACCTATTTTCTATGTTTCTGTGTTTCTAAAGGCTTTTAACTTCTCAATGAATTCTGCGTGTCGCCTGTCTTAATTTCGAAGCTGAAGAAAACAACGACATAACGAGGTACAGTGAAAAGCCTTTGTATGGGTGGTGATGTCCATGCCAAACATGATGCAAAAATAAATTAATCTACGCCTGCATGGGAGGAGTTGGCTGCGCCTAACGGCTGCGGCTCTCTGGCAGTCTGTTTGTCTTTTTTTCTTATTTTTGTTTGTGTCGGTGTTGGGATGGTTTTTGTTTCTGTTTTTGACTGTGTATGTGTGGGGGGGGGGGGGGGGTGGGTGTGTTTGGGGGGGGGGGGGGCGGGGGAAACCTTTCTTTTATTAGGTCTCTTCCCCGGGGCGCAGCTCGCCCGCGGGGCCTTCCATCGCCCGGCGCGGTTCAGCCGCTGGACTTAACATTGCCGGCGCAGCTCGGCCGCGGGACGTTTCAGTGCCCGGTGCGGCTCGGCCGCTGGACTTAACATCGCCCGGTGCGGCCGCGGGACGTTTCAGTGCCCGGCGCGGCTCGGCCGCGGGACGTTTCAGTCCCCAGTGCGGCTCGGCCGCGGGACGTTTCAGTGCCCGGTGCGGCTCGGCTGCGGGACTTAACATCGCCGGCGCGGCTCGGCTGCGGGACTTAACATCGTCGGCGCGGCTCGGCTGCGGGACTTAACATCGCCGGCGCGGCTCGGCTGCGGGACGTTTCGGTGCCTGGTGCGGCTCGGCCGCGGGACTTAACATCGCCGGCGCGGCTCGGCTGCGGGATGTTTCAGTGCCCGGCGCAGCTCGGCTGCGGGACGTTTCAGTGCCCGGTGCTGCTCGGCCACGGGACGTTTCGGTGCCCGGTGCGGCTCGCCCGCTGGACTTAACATCGCCCGGTGCGGCCGCAGGACGTTTCAGTGCCCGGGGCGGCTCAGCCGTGGGGCCTTCCATCCCCTTGCGGGGGCTGTGCGTGTCGGTTGCCTCGGTAGGGGTCGAGCTGTCTGTCCGTGGGTGCGGTGGGAGGAGAGGGGAAGTTTTGTTGCCTCCATCACAGTGAGGGGGTATTTGGAGTCACTGTGATGGATGTTTGTGTTGGGGTCGTGTGTCTTGTGTTCTTTTCTTTTTTTGCTGTGACTGCTGAAATTTCGTTCGGTGTTGTGCCGAGTGACAATAAAGTTTTGTTATGTTATGTTATATGTGACGCATATCCATCCATTCCCTGCATGTCCACGTGCCCATCTAAAAGCCTCTTAAATGCTGCTATCGTACCTGCCTCTACCGCCACCCTTGGCAGCGCGTTCCTAGCCCCCACCACCCTCTGTGTTAAAAACAAGCCCCTCACATCTCCTCTAGAGTCTCCTCTCATCCTTCTAAATTCCAGTGTATACAAGCCCAGTCGCTCCAGTCTTTCAACATACGACAGTCCCGCCATTCCGAGAATTAACCTAGTGAACCTACGCTGCACGCCCTCAATGTCCTCTGGTCCATGCGTCTACCCCTATTGATCTATTCTTCTCATGACTTTGTACACCTCTATAAGATCATCCCTCATCCTCCTGCGCTCCATGGAATAGAGTCCCAGCCTGCTCAACCTCTCACTGTAGCTCACACCCTCTAGTCCTGGCAACATCCTCGTACACCCCTTTAAACTTTACTCCTGTCACGGTAACGCTGTGTCCTCTAGTCTTTGACATTGCGATAACAAAGAGCAAACAAACAGCTGGAGGAACTCAGAGGACGGAGGAGCATCTGTTGGGGGAGGCAGGGGGAAGGAATTGGTGACGTGCCAGATCGAGATCGTGCAGCAAGATAGTGAAGAGAGAACATAGCCAAGGCCATTTAAACAGGTACATGGATAGGAAAGGTTGAGAGGGAAACTAGACCCAGTTGACACGTTGGGCCCAAACCTCTCCTGCATTGGTGCAGCACCCTCTCCTCCCCCCCCCTCCCTCCCTCCCTCCCTCCCTCCCTCCCTCCCTCCCTCCCTCCCTCCCTCCCTCCCTCCCTCCCTCCCTCCCTCCCTCCCTCCCTCCCTCCCTCCCTCCCTCCCTCCCTCCCTCCCTCCCTCCCTCCCTCCCTCCCTCCCTCCCTCCCTCCCTCCCTCCCTCCCTCCCTCCCTCCCTCCCTCCCTCCCTCCCTCCCTCCCTCCCTCCCTCCCTCCCCCCCTCCCTCCCTCCCTCCCTCCTCCCTCCCTCCCTCCCTCCCTCCCTCCCTCCCTCCCTCCCTCCCTCCCTCCCTCCCTCCCTCCCTCCCTCCCTCCCTCCCTCCCTCCCTCCCTCCCCCTCTCCCTCCCCCCTCCCCCTCTCCCTCCCTCCCTCCCACCCTCCCTCCCTCCCTCCCACCCTCCCTCCCTCGCTCCACCCCTCCCTCCCTCCCCCCCTCCCCCACTCCATCCCCTCCTCTCCCTCCCTCTCTCCTTCCCTCCTTCCCTCCCTTGCTCCCCTTCTCTGAAAGGGGATGAACACAAAATGCTGGAGCAACTCAGCGGGACAGGCAGCATCTCTGGAGAGAAGGAACGGGTGACGTTGAAAGGGGAGACACAAGTAGATAGGTTTCCGCGCTGTATCTCTAAATCCAAAACTAAAATAACAAAAACAAAATTGGTGCACGCGTGATTGTTGGTCAACATGGGCCCAGTGGGCCTGTTTCCAAGCTGTATCTCTAAACCAAACTTCTTTTAGTAGGTGGTCACGGTGGCGCGGCGGTAGAGTTATCATATCATATATATACAGCCGGAAACAGGCCTTTTCGGCCCTCCAAGTCCGTGCCGCCCAGCGATCCCCGTACATTAACACTATCCTACACCCACTAGGGACAATTTTTACATTTACCCAACCAATTAACCTACATACCTGTACGTCTTTGGAGTGTGGGAGGAAACCAAAGATCTCGGAGAAAACCCACGCAGGTCACGGGGAGAACGTACAAACTCCTTACAGTGCAGCACCCGTAGTCAGGATCGAACCTGAGTCTCCGGCGCTGCATTCGCTGTAAAGCAGCAACTCTACCGCTGCGCTACCATGCCGTTCCCGCCTTACAGCGAATGCAGCGCTGGAGACCCGGGTTCGATCCTGACTACGGGCGCCGTCTGTACGGAGTTTGTACGTTCTCCCCGTGACCCGCGTGGGTTTTCTCCGAGATCTTCGGTTTCCTCCCACACTCCAAAGACGTGCAGGTTTGTAGGTTAATTGGCTGGGCAAATGTGAAAAATGTCCCTAGTGGGTGTAGGATGGTGTTAGTGTGCGGGGATCGCTGGTCGGCGCGGACCCGGTGGGCCGAAGGGCCTGTTTCCGCGCTGTATCTCTGAACTAAACTAAACTAGAATTTTGTCCCACCCCCCTGACATCAGTCTGAAGAAGGGTCTCGACCCGAATCGTCACCCATTCCTTCTCTCCTGAGATGCTGCCTGACCTGCTGAGTTACTCCAGCATTTTGTGAATAAATACCTTCGATTTGTACCAGCATCTGCAGTTATTTTCTTAAACTAAAAACGAATGTCACCAAGTAGAATAGCTTAGCAACAGGCGTTTCCACCCACTGTGTCCATGCCTGCCCTTTAACCCATATGTAGTCATCTTAGAATGGTCTGAAGAAGAAGAGTCCCAATCTGAAACATCCCTCCATTCCCTCCCACAGATGCTGCCTGACCTGCTGCGTTACTCCAGCATTTTGTGCTTTGTTCAAGATTCCAGCATCTACAGTTCCTTGGAAGTCTATACTATTCAAACTGGTCCTCATTAGGACCAAAGATAGACACATAATGCCTGAGAAACTCAGCGGGTCAGGCAGCATCTCGGGAGAGAAGGAATGGGTGATGTTTCTGGTCGAGAATTTTCTTCAGACTTCTTTTCCTATAGAAACATAGAAAGAAACATAGAAAGTAGGTGCAGGAGCAGGCCATTCGGCCCTTCGAGCCTGTACGCACCGCCATTCAATATGATCATGGCTGATCATCCAACTCAGTATCCTGTACCTGCCTTCTCTCCATACCCCCTGATCCCTTTAGCCACAAGGGCCACATCTAACTCCCTCTTAAATATAGCCAATGAACTGGCCTCAACTACCTTCTGTGGCAGAGAATTCCACAGATTCACCACTCTCTTTGTGAAAAAAACGTTCTCATCTCGGTCCTAAAAGACTTCCCCCTTATCCTTAAACTGTGACCCCTGGTTCTGGACTTCCCCAACATCGGGAACAATCTTCCCGCATCTAGCCTGTCCAACCCCTTAAGAATTTTGTAAGTTTCTACATTTGTAAGCAATCTGCATTCAATTTAGTTCCTGTGCGAACCACAGACATTTGTCGGCAGCGTCAGAAGCAGAAACCCACAGTGACAATCGCGCAGGATGCGGAGGTATATTTTTAATGCAGTGAGCTTTTCGAAGGATGAAGAATATTGGGGAAAGCAGGTGCAGTTTGAAGCCTGAATAGCTGATGGATCTTCAGCTGTGGGAAGTGATAAGTGACGCTTGCTTCATGCTCAGAAAATTGGGGATTTGAAGCCTTGCTGTAAATCTAATGCAATAGTAAGTTGCTGCCTCACAGCGCCAGAGACCAGGGTTCGATCCCGACCACGGATGCTGTCTGTATGGAGTTTGTACGTTCTCCCTGTGACTGCGTGGGTTTTCTCCGGGTGCTCCGGTTTCCTCCCACACTCCCAATTATTGGGCATCATATCTGAGGAAGGATGTGCTGCATCTGGAGAGGGTCCAGAGGAGAATGATCCCAGGAATGAGTGGGTTAACATATGATGAGCGTTTGTCGGCACTGGGCCTGTACCAGCTGGAGCATAGAAGAACGAGGGGGGACCTCATTGAAACGTACGGAATAGTGAAAGGCTTGGATAGAGTGGATGTGGAGAGGATGTTTCCACTGGTGGGAGAGTCTAGGACCAGAGGCCACAGCCTCAGAATTAAAGGACGTTCTTTTAGGAAGGAGATGAGGAGGAATTTCTTTAGTCAGAGTGTGGTAAATCTGTGGGATTCTTTGCCACAGAAGGTGGATATATTTAAGACAGATAAATAGATTCCTGATTGGTACGGGTGTCAGAGGTTATGGGGAGAAGGCAGGAGAATGGGGTTAGGAGGGAGAGATAGATCAGCCATGATTGAATGACGGAGAAGACTTGATGGGTCGAATGGACTAATTCTGATGCTATCACTTATGACCTTATGATCCAAAGATGTACATGTTTGTAGGTTAATTGGCTTCTATAAATTGTGTGCTAATGGGTAGGATAATGCCGACATACGGGGGGATCGCTGGTCGGCGTGGACTTGATGGATCGAAGGGCCTGTTCCCACGCTGTATCTCTAAAGTTTAAAGTCTAAGCTATGTTAGGATGGCATTATGGCACAGCTAGTAGAGCCCTGCCTCACTGCATCAGTTTAGTTTAGTTTAGTTTATAGTTTAGTTTAGTCTTGTCTAGTTTAATCTAGTTTAGTTTAGTTTATAGTTTAGTTTAGTCTTGTCTAGTTTAATCTAGTTTAGTTTAGTTTAGATTAGTTTAGTTTAATTTAGTTTAGTCTTGTCTAGTCCAGTTTAGTTTAGTTTAGTTTAAGGTCTAGTTTAGTTTAGACTTGATGGGCCGAAGGGCCTGTTTCCGCGCTGTATCTCTAAATCTAAATCTAAACACATGAGACTGCACAACAGTGGTACCGTCACCCACCACGGGACTCCAACGTACATTTAACATTGACACATCCACTGAGATATTGTTTTCCACTGATGTCCTGCACTCTGTATCTTCCCCTTTGCTCTACCTATTGTTTAGTTTATTAGTTTAGAGATACAGCGCGAAAACAGGCCCTTCAGCCCACCGAGTCCGCGCCGCCCAGCGATCCCCGCTCATTAACACTATCCCACACACACTGGGGACAATTTTTACATTTTACCCAGCCAATTAACCTACATACCTGTATGGCTTTGGAGTGGGGGAGGAAACCGAAGATCTCAGAGAAAACCCACGCAGGTTACGGGGAGAACGTACAAACTCCGTACGGACAGCGCCCGTAGTCGGGATGGAACCCGGGTCTCCGGCGCTGCACTCGCTGTAAGGCAGCAACTCTACCGCTGCGCCACCGTGACCGCCCGTGTACTTGAGTTTGTATTGTATTTATGCACAGTACTATCCGAAATGGTCGGATAGCATGTAAAAACATAGCTTTTCCTGTACCTCAGCACGTGACAATAATAATAAACCTAAAAAGGACACAGAGTGCTGGAGTAACTCAGCAGGTCAGGCAGCATCTCTGGGGAACACGGATGGGTGACGTTTCACAGAGTGCTGGAGTAACTCAGCGGGTCAGGCAGCATCTCTGGAGAACATGGATGGGTGACGTTTCACAGAGTGCTGGAGTAACTCAGCGGGTCAGGCAGCATCTCTGGAGAACATGGATGGGTGACGTTTCACAGAGTGCTGGAGTAACTCAGCGGGTCAGGCAGCATCTCTGGAGAACATGGATGGGTGACGTTTTGGTTCGGGGTGGTTAGTTTTTTAGTTTTGGACACACAGCATAGAAACAGGCCCTTCGGCCCACCAAATCCACGTCGACCATCGATCACACGTTCACACTAATTCTATGTTATCCCACATTGTCATCCACTCCCCACACACTAGGGGCAATTTACACAGGGCCGATTAGCCGACAAACCTAGACGTCTTTGAGATGTGGGAGGAAACCGGAGCACCCGGAGGAAACCCACACACCATGTAACGATGATAAACCTAAGCCTACTCATAAACCACCGGCCACCATCAACTGTACTGGGCTGCATGTTAGAAAATACACCGATCAGCCAAAACATTATGACCCGATGAGCCAAACCATTATGACCACCTGCCTAATAATATGTTGTTGGTCCTCCGTGTGCAGCCCCATATGTAATGATGATAAAGCTAAGCCTACTCTTAAACCTAAACATCAATGCACATAACAATAATCAAATATCAATAAACTTAAATCAGAACCTAAATCAGAATTGGAAAGACTGGGCTTGTATTCACTGGAGTTTAGAAGGATGAGATTGGATCTTTCGACAGGTATAAAATTATAAAAGGACTGGACAAGCTAGATGCAGGAAAAATGGTCCCAATATCGTCACCTATCCATGTCCTCCACAGATGCTGCCTGACCACCTGAGTTTTCCTCCAGCACATTGTGCTTTGGTCTACTTAAGGAATTTTGAGGGTGTTGATTTATTGGGAACATTTTTCCTGCATCTAGCTGGCCCAGTCCTTTTATAAAAGTATAAAATTATAGAAAGAACTGGACAAGCTAGATGCAGGCAAAAATGTTCCCAATGTTGGGGGAGTCCAGAATCAGGGGCCACACAGTCTAAGAATAAAGGGGAGGCCATTTAAAACTGAGGTGAGAAGGAACTTTTTCAGCCAGAGAGTTGTGAATTTGTGGAATTCTCTGCCACAGAGGGCAGTGGAGGCCAATTCACTGGATGAATTTAAAAGAGAGTTAGATAGAGCTCGAGGGGCTAGCGGAATCAAGGGATATGGGGAGAAGGCAGGCACGGGTTACTGATTATGGATGATCAGCCATGAGCACAATGAATGGTGGTGCTGGCTCGAAGGGCCAAATGGCCTCCTCCTGCACCTATTTTCTAGAACCATATGGTATTACTTTACTTGACAAAGCTCCTCTCAAGTTCTCCAACAAGCCCAGAGACTGGTAATCTGCCATTTGCTTCAAATGATTAAAATGTGCAGGTGTTCATGTTATATTGAAAGCCTCAGAGAAAAAACAATCTTGCCCTAAAAAATATGATTCACCTTAAGAACAGGAAATCGCATTTCACAATCAAATTTCAGTTTAGTTTAGTTTAGTTTAGAGATACAGCACAGAAACAGGTCCTTCGAAAACACGTTTCCGGATGACCGAAGTGTGTCTTTCACCAGGTTGATGGTCTTCCAGCAGCACCATGGATAGGAAAGGTTTAGAGGGATACTAGACCAAGTGGACCCAAGTTGAGTCCAATCATCTCCTGCATTGGTATAGCACCCTGTCTTCCCCCCTCCCCTCTCACCTCCCTCCCTCCCTTCCCCCTCCCCTCCCCCCCTCCTCCCCACCCCCCTCACCCCATCCCCCCATCCCTCCCTCCTTCCCCCCTGCCCCCTCCTTCCCCCCCTCCCTCCCTCCCTCCCTCCGTCCACGCCCCCTCCCCATCCCATCCCACTCTCGCCCTCCCTCTCCCCTCCTCCTCTCCCCCTCCCTCCACCATCCTTCCCCCTCGCCCTCCCCCTCCTCCCCTCCCCCCTCCCCCCATCCCCCATCCCCCCTCCCTCCCCTCCTCCCCCTCCAATCCTCCCCTCCGGGACGCGCCGGCCAGCGATCCCCGCATACTAACACTATCCTACACACACTAGGGACAATTTCTTTTTACAATACAATACAATATATCTTTATTGTCATTGTACAGGGGTACAACGAGATTGGGAATGCGCCTCCCATACGATGCAATAAACTAATTAATTTAAACAACAACAACCCAACGAAACAAATTGTAACAGTTTTAAAACAGAATAAAGTGCGATGTGACCATCCGGCTCAGCAGGACCGGTTCATAGCAGCTATGGCCCTGGGGATGAAGCTGTTCCTGAGTCTGGAGGTGCGGGCATAGAAGGCCTTGAATCGTCTGCCCGATGGAAGGAGTTCGAACAGACTGTTGCAGGGGTGTGAGAAGTCTTTGTGGATGCATTTGTCCAGCCAATTAACCTACGTATCTGTACGTCTTTGAAGTGTGGGAGGAAACCGAAGATCTCGGAGAAAACCCACGCAGGTCACGGGGAGAACGTACAAACTCCGTAAAAGATAATTAGGGGATTGGACACATTAGAGGCAGGAAACATGTTCCCAATGTTGGGGGAGTCCAGAACAAGGGGCCACAGTTTAAGAATAAGGGGTAGGCCATTTAGAACGGAGATGAGGAAGAACCATTTCAGTCAGAGAGTGGTGAAGGTGTGGAATTCTCTGCCTCAGAAGGCAGTGGAGGCCAGTTCGTTGGATGCTTTCAAGAGAGAGCTGCATAGAGCTCTTAAGGATAGCGGAGTGAGGGGGTATGGGGAGAAGGCAGGAACGGGGTACTGATTGAGAGTGATCAGCCATGATCGCATTGAATGGCGGTGCTGGCTCGAAGGGCTGAATGGCCTCCTCCTGCACCTATTGTCTATTGTCTATTGTCTATTGACAGCACCCATAGTCGGGATGGAACCCGGGTCACCGGCGCTGCATTCGCTGTAAGGCAGCAACTCTACCGCTGCGCTACCCAAGTGCCTTAGTCGATATGGATGACTTGGGTTGCGGGGGGGTTTGTTGTGCACCACTCTGCGACAGGCCCGATTTCCTAGTTTTGACCCACTGCCTGTAAAAGCAGCTTTAACGTACACATTTGGAGCAGAGAGAATTATTTTCTTCTCACTCACACACAACGGCTCGGGAACCTGCTTGCCCACGAGTGGTTGCAGATGGCTGCCCGGAATCAGGAGGCATTCATTTCTTCATTAATGAAAAAGTTATCAGCTGAAGTTATCCGAACGCCACCGGCTGGCATTTAATCTCACGCTTGCAGTCAACGGATTACCTCTGGGGACCAAAGAGGGGTGAACCAGCTCCGGTTTAGACAAGCTCATGGCTCGTTGATCCGAATTTGCGTCAAAGAACATACATCAAATGACAAGTAGTGTAAGAAAATAACTGCAGATGCTGGTACAAATCGAAGGTATTTATTCACAAAATGCTGGAGTAACTCAGCGGGTCAGGCAGCATCTCGGGAGAGAAGGAATGGGTGACGTTTCGGGTCGAGACCCTTCTTCAGACTGATGTCAGGGGCAAAGGAAGGATGCACCTCCTCCAACCTCATTTATTGCATCCGCTGCTCTAGATGTCATCCTCTTTACATCGGCGA